>NC_074675.1:31872211-32069711 GCF_029448725.1 Salvelinus fontinalis
CTCTCTCTGTCTCTCTCCTCTCACACTCTCTCTCTCTGTCTCTCCCTCTCTCCCCTCACACTCACTCTCTGTCTCTCTCCTCTTTCCACCTCACACTCTCTCTCTGTCTCTCCCCTCACACTCTCTCTCGCTGTCTCTCCCTCTCCCCTCACACTCTCTCTCTGTCTCTCTCCTCTCACACTCTCTCTCTCTGTCTCTCCCTCTCTCCCCTCACACTCACTCTCTGTCTCTCTCCTCTTTCCACCTCATACTCTCTCTCTGTCTCTCTCCTCTCACACTCTCTCTCTCTCTGTCTCTCCCTCTCTCTCCTCTCACACACTCTCTCTCTGTCTCTCCCTCTCTCTCACCTCACACTCTCTCTCTGTCTCTCACACTCTCTCTCTCTGTCTCTCCCTCTCCCCTCACACTCTCTCTGGTCTCTCCCTCTCTCCCCTCACACTCTCTCTCTGTCTCTCCCTCTCTCCACCTCACACTCTTTCTCTGTCTCTCCCTCTCTCCACCTCACACTCTCTCTCTGTCTCTCTCTTCTCACACTCTCTCTCTCTGTCTCTCCCTCTCCCCTCACACTCTCTGTGTCTCTCCCTCTCTCCCCTCACACTCTCTCTCTGTCTCTCCCTCTCTCCTCTCACACTCTCTCTCTGTCTCTCCCTCTCCCCTCACACTCTCCCTGTCTCTCCTCTCTCCCCTCACACTCTCTCTCTCTGTCTCTCCCTCTCTCCACCTCACACTCTCTCTCTGTCTCTCTCCTCTCACACTCTCTCTCTGTCTCTCCCTCTCCACCTCACACTCTCTCTGTCTCTCCCTCTCTCCAGCTCACACCCTCTCTCTGTCTCTCCCTCTCTCCACCTCACACTCTCTCTCTGTCTCTCTCCTCTCTCCACCTCACACTCTCTCCACTCTCTCTCTGTCTCTCTCTGTCTCTCTCCACCTCACACTCTCTCTCTGTCTCTCTCCTCTCACACTCTCACACTCTCTCTGTCTCTCTCCTCTCTCCACCTCACACTCTCTCTCTGTCTCTCTCCTCTCTCCACCTCACACTCTCTCTCTGTCTCTCTTCCCTCACACTCTCTCTCTGTCTCTCTCCTCTCCCCTCTTTCTGTTTTGTATCTGTATCCTTAAGCTTAGCACCTACATGCCTTTGCTAGCCTTTCAGTCTAGGTTTTGCCTGCTAGAGTCATTGCTAACCGGGTGAAGGCCACATTTTCGAGATTTTGTCTGGATTCACTGGAATGTATTTTTTAGGGCAAATGTATAAACAAAATGTACGCCTCCATATTTGGCCCCTCGTTGTGTTTTTATCCTCCAGGACACTAAAAATAGAATTGATGCGTTTGCTTGTCTAGGACCCTCGACAGTACATCTTCTCTCCAGCCACTTTGGACAGTTAGAAGAGTTCTCTCTCTCTCTCTCTCTCTCTCTCGCACTCTCTCTAGCATCGGACCCCCCCCCCCCCCTGTCTCCTTCACCCCCCACCTCTGTCTTCATCTCTCTTCTAACGTGTCCTCCTCACCACCTCTCTGTCATTATTTTTTCCCATCTCCAATTAGTGGGTCAATCCCGTCATTGGAGGGCTCCTTTAGATATTAGAAACAGTGATGCTGAAACTACCAGAACTGAGTTCAACTACTATTTGAGATCAATTCGAATACTTTAACTGAGCTTGCCTGGCACAATGGAACCGATTAGAACTTTTCCCACCTGGCACTCCGGGCAGGCTAAAAGAAAACACTTCAAGTATTTGAGAGACTTCAAATAGTACCTGAACCCAGGTCTGGAACAAACAGCAGCACGGCTAACACACTAACTCACCCCAAACACCACTGTCCTGTCCCTCTATGGCCGGGCCAAACTTGAGCAAGTTGAACATGGGTGTGTGAACGGCGCTAGTGTGTGTGTGTGTGTGTGTCTTCACGCGTGTGAGTGTGTTCCATGTCCCTTTGTCCGCTTTTTTTTTTTTTAAACAATACCTTTTCCTGCTCAAACCTTGATAATGGATTGATGTATTGTTGGATGTATTGATTGGCCGGTTGATTAAGTAACAGGCATATTGAGAGATTGACATATATTGATTATGACCCCCCTCCAGAGAAGGCGGTTGACTCCAAGCCTCCGACGACCGGGGAGGAGGAAGAGGAAGTGGACATTGACCTGGAAGCACCGGAGACGGAGAAAGCAGCACTCGCCATCCAGAACCAGTTCAGACGGTTCCAGAAGAAGAAGAAGTAGAGCGACAGAAGGAGAACCAAGAAAGAAAGACAAAAAAAAAATAGTACAAAAAAAAAGAAAAACCTTCCCAGAACAGAGAAAGAGGGATTGAAAGGATGGGGGGTGAGAGGGTGGAGAAGGAGAAGCGGAGGGGGTGGGGGAGCAGGAATTGAATAATTGAAAATTAGAGAACCAACCGATATCCTCGCTGTGAGAGAAAGAGCGGACAAGAGACAGAGAGGGGAAGGAGAGGGATGATAAAGCGGAGTTTATAATCTTGCATGACCAATAACCCCAAGTCACCGCCATCTTTGCAGATATCCTGGTATGTACCCCATGCACCCTCCCTCCCAAACGCACCCTCCATTCCCTGTCCCACCGCACAGACACACGTTCCCATGCCTCCCCCCCCCCCCAACAACCCCCAAATTCCCCTAGAGAGGGGTAAACTGTCCCCCTTGAGAACAGAGAACAAAAGCCCTCTGACAGGCCAAGCACATCTCCTTCTCCCAAATGAAACAACTTACTACCGCACACGTCAAACCAAACAAAATCACATTCTATATTTCCAGTTCTCTTTCATTCATTTAAATGTATCTCTCTCTCTCTCTCGATCGATAGAAAAGGGCAGAGTCACTAGCTCAGGTTTTTAGATTGCTATAGTTAGCCAGTTTGATACGGTGGTTCCCCGCTGTCGTCCAGACATAACAGTGACCACTGTTACCTTGGTTAACACCTTGAGGTGGCTGGCAGTGTGCCGGCGGCGAGATCGATAGACGGTTGGATAAGTCAGTTGCAGTGCCGGTACCATTAGAAACTCTACAGGGTCCATACAGGTTCCTGGGCCTCCCCCCCCCCCCCCATCAATCAGTCAGTTACTAATGCTCTTATTAGGTCCTGAAAATCAATATCAAGAGACGTTCAGATAACCCGCCAAGAAACAAGAGTATAAAGTCAACGAGCCGGTGTGTTCGAAATACCCGAACCGGCTTCTGGTCCCAGTCCGTCCCGGGTCTTAGTCACCCACAGTAGGTGTAGCTAAATGTTGTATTCTAGTGGTTCGGGCCTAGAGTAGAATTTATTCGGCGGTCACACAGGGTAACCTAAAACCCCCTGGTCCTTAAATACACACGCGATAACGTCTCTGGACCAGGTGCCAGCACCGAACAAGACCTGATCTGATCGCCCTCAGTTTTACACAGAGACATACAGCTGACAGACAGACAGACATACAGCTGACTGACTGACAGACAGACATACAGCTGACAGACAGACAGACATACAGCTGACTGACTGACAGACAGACAGACAGACAGACAGAGAGACAGAGAGACAGAGAGAGAGAGAGAGACAGAGAGAGACAGAAAACAAGGAATGAGGAGACCGGAAAAATAGTTGGAAACTAACGCCCTCACCGCACAGTCACACAGTACCTATATATAACAATAGGAGTTGCACGCCCATGCGGACGCCCACAATCGCACAAACCGGACAAAAGTCTAACACACTCAACACTGAAGTCTGCACAAACAAACACACACTCACACACACACCCTTCCTACGCACAGAACCGATCCTTCTGCCTGTCGGGACCATGTTTGCCCACACCCCTCCTTTCCCCTCGTATGTAGCACACAGAACTGAACTGTTCCTGAAAGCCCAGACTCCTTACGTTTTAATCTCACGACTAATTAATAGTATTATGATTGGAATGAAACCTATTTTCTATTTCAAGGACAGCGCAGTTACAAAAGAAGGCACAAATAACACACGCAAGTCATACCGCCTAGCCCCTTCCCAGAATTCCACTATCCAGCCCTTAAATTGAAGTAATAGAGGTGGGATGTGGTTTGGGAGTCGGGGGCGGGGGCGGGGGCGGGGTTGAGATCTAGATCCTCCCTCTTTCTATTCTCCGTACCTTAAACATCCCACCTCCTTCTTCGTCTTTTCTCATCTACACTTGTCTTTTACTAGTTCTCATGTATGGATTTTTAACTTTTTCTAAGAACCCCCTTGTCAGTCGGAGCTCACTCGGAGTAGGAATGTGGTTCTGGGATCAGCTTAGCCTTTTAGGTCATTATCATTATGGACGTGGAAGACCTGATCCCAGATCAGCACTCCTACTCTTAGACGCGTGCTAGCTAAGTGTCCAGAGCTAGTTAGCTAGTTGTATCCAATCAGAGATTGCCCCATTTAAAATCCAGGCTATGGTCGTTTTTTTTTTATTTCTTTGTTAACATGACCCCATTCCACTTCTCCCCTTAAAAGCAACCAAATGTTGGATGATTTCAAGAACATAGTGCCAGAGTGACTGAATGGGTGATGTGATGAAAGCCTGTCTTGGTTATTGTGGTTGGGAATGCAATGGAATGCATAATGGATTCTTAAAGGGGCATATATGGAAGGGTCCAAAATGTCTTTAGTAAACAGTTCGGCTCTCCTCCTTAAAAACCCCGTTGACAAGAGCACATCCCGTAAACAATGTGTGTCCCATTATTCATACTAGCATACTGTTGAGTATGCTTTGCAAATATATTATTGTACTTCATACTAAGGACTACTAGTGACGTTGTACATCAAGCTGCCTCACGCTACAGAAAGCGGAGATATAGGCTTCCTGCCCAATGGGCCGTTCTGGCTCGGACAAGGCTCACCTACTGTACTAAGGAGGTAGGAGTAGAAGTTTGCTGGCGACATGGATATTTGGATATACACAGATATACAACTTGGAATTAACATTAGACTCAAACGTAAAACACCAAATACTGTTCATCCAACCCCTATATGACTGTAAGTCACGTTCTAGTAGCCTATACATCATTTATACGGTGGGTCTAATCCTGAATGCTGATTGGTTAAAACCGCATTCCAGCCGGTGTCTATTCCACAAGTTACCACCGGCTAAATCTATGACGTTAAAATGCCTATTTACTCTGTTCCATCTGACTGCGCAATCCACTGTCTCATCACCCAGCCAGGCAATTTATAAACTTATAAGCAATAGTAGACTAACCCAGTAAGGAGGCCCCACAAACACAGAGAGCTCATCAGTCATTTTAGGGAAGCTGCCGCTCAAATGCCACCCCTTTCACTAGACAGTGCACTACAATACATAAGGGTTAGTAGTGCACTATTCTAGAGAATAGTTGTTCCAAAATAATTCACTATCTAGGGAGTAGTTTGGTCGAAGTAGTGCACTATCTAGGGAATAGTAGGGTAAAAAATATAGTGCACTATCTAGGGAATAGGGTGTCATTTGGGATTGGCCCTCAATCAGGAAGCCCCATAGAACCCACCCCAAGTGAACTTGGTTAGGATCAATCAATCAACCAATACTTATATTGCCCAGCTATATTTAGTTATTTAGTTCAATTGATTATCAATGTGTTATTTATTGATGATGTTTCAATTATGTATGTCGGGTTTTTATGTGAATATCTAACTACCTACAATTTGTACAGTTGTAGGATCTTCAGTTAATCACCCTGTTGCAAGAGAACTTTCCTGCAATGCATGACATTTAAAACGTGTAGTTTGAGGTTTAAAAAAACTTCTGAAGTTTGTAATTTCCAATTTGAAATTTTAGACTTGATTTTGCCTTACGTAAAATGTATCAACCCCTACAAAAATGTCCGTTCGTTATAATCCACATAATAATTCACATTTCCTATTGCTTCAGGATTATTTTCCTGCTGTACCAAACTGCCTCAAATTAAGATCCTACATCTGTATTTCAAATCGAGGTCGCATTTGATGAGATTTATTGTGTGTTGTTGTTTTATCGCTTTAATTCCCCCCTTCCGTGTTTTGGCATTTCAAACTATGAAAGGTGGGGGAGGTTTGGTAAATATAAATATATTATATAGAGATGGTGTTGGGAGAGAGAATGCACATGAAACACCGTTGTACTGTGTTTTTCCTGCACTAATAAAATTTGTGCAAATTGCTTAAGAATTCAACCGGCGTGATGGCGGGTTGTGATTTCACATCCTCACATTACCACACACATACTCTCTCTCTTCCTCTTTGACTAGCAAGGAAGTCCACACACATACTCTCTCTCTTCCTCTTTGACTAGCAAGGAAGTCCACACACATACTCTCTCTCTTCCTCTTTGACTAGCAAGGAAGTCCACACACATACTCTCTCTCTTCCTCTTTGACTAGCAAGGAAGTCCACACACACACACACACTACACACACACACACACACACACACACACACACACACACACACACTACACACACACACACACACACACACACACACACACACACACACACACACACACACACACACACACACACACACACACACACACACACACACACACACACACACACACACACACACACACACACAGGCCATCCAGGGGAGAATGACTGCCCTTTCTTATTGAAGCCACGGAAGTTCAAGGCCGACTGCTGTACTGCAGGCATTGTTTGCAGAAAACAGGATCCCCCATTATAGTGAATGGAAAATGCCAATCTTCGTGGTCAATCTTTGTGTAAGTAAAACATTTTTTTGAAGACAATCATGGTACCAATAGTTGCTTTAATACACCAGACGTATGTCCTTGAACCTATTATTTTAAAATCCCACACAGAAGAAGTTATTAAGGATTATTTAGTTGCTAATGGCAGCCTGCAGTACCCCGGTAGGCCTTCAACTTGAGTTACTCAATGAGAGGGGGCAGCACTGAGCTAATCTGCAACATCACTTCCTGGAGTAGCTCCAACTGTGCATGTTATGTCTCCATGAGATGCCGTCTTAACCAACGTTATTTGGTTTCAATGCGCTATTGAGTCTTCACATAGGAATGAATGGTTTCACGTGATCGATGGCTTTGTTCATACATGTATACAGTCATTGAGGCCCACACTTAGAGTCCCACTCTGGGTCTCCATACCGTCGCAGCTTCTTGGACCTTGTGTAAACTAAGTTCAGTCCCCTTCTGGCTCTTGCCTCAATTGCGGTCCCACTCTAGTATCATGGTTCCATTATGGTCCCGCTCTAGTCTCATGGTTCCATTGCAGGCCCTCTCTAGTCTCATGGTTCCATTGCGGTCCCCCTCTAGTCTCATGGCTCCATTGCGATCCCTCTCTAGGGCTTGTGGTTGCATTGCGGTCCCTGTCTAGTCTCATGGTTCCATTGCGGTCCCTGTCTAGTTTAATGGTTCCATTGCAATCCCTCTAGTCTCATGGTTCCATTGCGATCCCTCTAGTCTCATGGTTCCATTGCGATCCCTCTAGTCTCGTGTTTCCATTGCGGTCCCTGTCTAGTCTAATGGTTCCATTGCGGTCCCTGTCTAGTCTAATGGTTCCATTGCAGGCCCTCTCTAGTCTCATGTTTCCATTGCGGTCCCTCTAGTCTCATTGTTCCATTGCGGTCCCTCTAGTCTCATGGTTCCATTGCAGTCCCTCTAGTCTCATGTTTCCATTGCGGTTCGTCTCGAGAGAGAGAGAGAGAGAGAGAGAGCGAGAGAGAGAGAGAGGGGAGAGATTGAGAGAGAGAGATTGGGAGAGATTGAGAGAGAGAAGGGAGAGATTGAGAGAGAGAAAAGGAGAGAGAGAACATAGAGAGAAAATGAAGAGAGAGAGAGAAACACTTCATTAGTGTCCCAGTCAGTCCCTACTGTCCCCTGGGGCCCACCGCTATTCAGCAGCTGCAGCCACACACACACACACACACACACACACACACACACACACACACACACACACACACACACACACACACACACACACACACACCGAGAGAGAGGAGCTCCACAGAGAACTTGGCATAATTAGAAGGAAAAAAACTCCCAGGAAAAGGCATATGACATGAAACATAATCTAAAGGCAAGACACACACACACACACACACACACAGACACAAAGACACACACAGAGAGAGACACACACAGAGAGAGACACACACAGAGAGAGACACATGCACTGGAAACAGAAGCATCGGAATTCACTGGGCAATGACTGGAGAGATTGGACGTGATAAACGTGATTTTGTGTGACAGGGGGATATGCAGTCCACAAACAATCACATGGTAATGCAGTTCTGTAGCCTATGAAAGGAATGGTAGCTATCCTCTTAACCCTTGTGTCGTCTTAACATTTTGTATACTCCCCTTGTCCTAAGGGTAAAAATGACCCACCTTCACTAAACCCCTAAAATAAAGCAGCTTAATTGAATTTTAAAGCAAGAGATAACACTTGTATCGCCTAAGAAAGCAGCAGAAATGTGCAGAAAGTAGTTTTGAATGCATTTTATTGAATGGAAACAATAACAGTCTTGAACTTTTTTCATAACATTTACATTTAAGTCATTTAGCAGACGCTCTTATCCAGAGCGACTTACAAATTGGTGCATTCACCTTATGATATCCAGTGGAACAACCACTTTACAATAGTGCATCTAACTCTTAAGGGGGGGGGGGGGGGTTAGAAGAATTACTTTATCCTATCCTAGGTATTCCTTAAAGAGGTGGGGTTTCAGGTGTCTCCGGAAGGTGGTGATTGACTCCGCTGACCTGGCGTCGTGAGGGAGTTTGTTTTCATAACATAGTGATATATTCTTATATACTGTACAATGAGGAATTCAACTACAAAAGTCTTCTCCCATTTTTTTAACCATTGCCCCCACCCACAAGGTGTATAAACAGCAACAATATATAAGAATAAAATAACATAATAGATACAAAACAAAAACTTGAAGAGCATAAATCAATCAACTCTAATTAGCACATGTAGGGCAAATGTGTGTGCATGGACTTTGCCGATGTATTTCTCACATGTGCAGCGCATAGTATTTGTTTTACAGTCCTTCTTTTGTGGGGCAGAATTGGTATCTCCTCCTCTTACCTGCCCCAGCTGCAGCCTCAGGTGGATCAGGACAAGATTCAGCCCACTGAACAGCTTCCACAAGTGCTGCAGAGGCTGCTGTGCGGGGGAGGTGCTCCCTTCTTTGAATGTGTGGGGTTACGTGTGCCTTTCCCAGCTGCTCCAGGAGCACCCTCCTGTTGTTCCGCTTAGCAGATTGCATCCAGGTAGGGTTGATCTTGTTCCATATCACAAAGGCGTTGTGTGAGGACACGTCAATGATGTGATGGAAGATGACCAGGGACCAGCGGGCAGTCATCCTCCTGCAGCTGTAAGTTCCAATCACCTTGTCCAGGTTGTCCACGCCTCCTTTGTCGTGGTTGTAGTACAGGATGATGGCTGACTTCCGGTCCTCACGATCACTGATCTCAGCCGTTTTGTACAGTGTGCTCAGGAGGACCACATTCTTGTTCCTCTTTGGAAGGTAAGACACTAGAGTGGTGGTGGGGGTGAAGGCAAACTTTGATGAGAAGGCCTCGCTCCCCCTTGTTGCGAGGAGTGCAGGGGGGAGCTCAGGCTTGTTCTCTCAAACCAACCATGGTGATGTTCCTCTTCAGGAGCTGCTGGCTGAGTTCAATCAGTCCACACATTATCATTGTGTATGTATATGTGTGTGTGTGTTTCTTTGTGGTTTTTGTGGTGTGTAAATTATTTTAGAACTGCCGGGTCAAAAATGACCCTAAGACAATCTTAGTACCCTGGTGGTGTACAGCTTTCATGGAAATATGAACAAAGGCGATGTTTCACTTTTTAAATTATTGTTATTTATTTTTTTATGTTGGGGTCACTAGGAAAAGTAATCAAATTTCAAGTTGAAAAAATATCATTTATGGGGTTTTCTCTGCTGTTAAACATAGTGGCGGGTCATTTTTTACCCTTAAGACAACACAAGGGTATTTAAACAATGCAAATAGTCTCGGTGGCCATTTGATTAGATGTTCAGGAGTCTTATGGATTGGGGGTAGAAGCTGTTTAGAAACCTCTTGGACCTAGACTTGGCGCTCCGGTACCGCTTGCCGTGCGGTAGCAGAGAGAACAGTCAATGACTAGGGTGGCTGGAGTCTTGACAATTTTTAGGGCGTTCCTCTGACACCGCCTGGTATAGAGGTCCTGGATGGCAGGATGCTTGGCCCCGGTGATGTACTGGGCCGTACGCACTACCCTTTGTAGGGCCTTGCCGTTGGAGGCCGAGCAGTTGCCATACCAGGCAGTGATGCAACCCGTCAGGATGCTCTCGATGGTGCAGCTATAGAACCTTTTGAGAATCTGAGGACCCATGCCAAATCTTTTCAGTCTCTTGAGGGGGAATAGGTTTTGTCGTGCCCTCTTCACGACTGTCTTGGTGTGCTTGGAACATGTTCGTTTGTTGGTGATGTGGACGCCATGGAACTTGAAGCTCTCAACCTGCTCCACTACAGCCCCGTCGATGAGAATGGGGGCATGCTCGGTCTCCTTTTCCTGCAGTCCACAATCATCTCCTTTGTCTTGATCACGTTGAGGGAGAGGTTGTTCTCCTTGCACCACACGGTCAGGTCTCTGACCTCCTCCCTATAGGCTGTCTCATCATTGTCGGTGATCAGGCCTACCACTGTTGTCATGGGCAAACTTAATGATGGTGTTGGAGTTGTGCTGGTCGTGCAGTCATGAGTGAACAGGGAGTACAGGAGGGGACTGAGCAGGCACCCCTGAGTGGCCCCTGTGTTGAGGATCAGAGTGGAAATTTGTTGTTACCTACCCTACCACCTGGGGGCTGCCCGTTAGGGAGTCCAGGATCCAGTTGCAGAAGGATGTGTTTAGTCCCAGAGTACTTAGCTTAATGATGAGCTTTGAGGGCACTATGTTGTTGAACACTGAGCTGTAGCCAATGAATAGCATTCTCACCTAGGTGTTCCTTTTGTCCAGGTGTGAAAGGGCAGTGTGGAGATCAATAGAGATTGCATCATCTGTGGATCTGTTGGGGGGTATGCAAATTGGAGTGGGTCTAGGGTTTCTGTGATAATGGTGTTGATGTGAGCCATGACCACCCTTTCGAAGCACTTCATGGCTACAGACGTGAGTGCTACGGGTCGGTAGTCATTTAGGCAGGTTACCTTAGTGTTCTTGGGCGCAGGGATTATGGTGGTCTGCATGAAACATGTTGGTATTACAGACTCAGACAGGGAGAGGTTGAAAATGTCAGTGAAGACACTTGCCAGTTGGTCAGCACATGCTCGGAGTACACGTCCTGGTAATCCGTCTGGCCCTGCAGCCTTGTGAATGAAGACCTGTTTAAATGTCTTACTCACCTCGGCTTGTGATCACACGGTCGTCCGGAACAGCTGATTCTCTCATGCATGTTTCAGTGTTACTTGCCTCGAAGCGAGCATAGAAGTAATTTACCTCGTCTGGTAGGCTCGTGTCCCTGGGCAGCTCTCGGCTGTGCTTCCCTTTGTAGTCTGTAATAGTTTGCGAGCCCTGCCACTTCCTACAAGTGTCGGAGCCGGTGTAATACGATTCGATCTTAGACCTGTATTGACGCTTAGCCTGTTTGATGGTTCATCAGAGGGCATAGCGGGATTTCTTATAAGCTTCCGCGTTAGAGTCCCGCTTCTTGAAAGCGGCAGCTCTAACCTTTAGCTCATTTCGGATATTGCCTGTAATCCATAGCTTCTGGTAGGGGTATGTAAGTACAGTCACTGTGGAGACGACATCCTCGATGCACTTATTAATAAAGCCAGTGACTGATGTGGTGTACTCCTCAATGCCGTCGGAAGAACCCCGTAACATATTCCAGTCTGTTCTAGCAAAACAGTCCTGTAGCTTAGCATCTGCTTCATCTGACCACTTTTTTATTCACCGAGTCACTGGTTCTTGCTGCTTGAATTTTAGCTTGTAAGCAGGAATCAGGAGGATAGAATTATGGTTAGATTTGCCAAATCGAGGGCGAGGGAGAGCTTTGTACAGATCTCCGTGTGTGGAGTAAAGGTGGTCTAGAGTTTTTTCCCTGTGGTTGCACATTTAACATGCTGGTTGAAATAAGATAAAACGGGTTTAAGTTTCCCTGCATTAAAGTCCCGTAAACAGCTCATTGATTGTGGTCTTAGTGCCAGCATCGGTTTGTGGTGGAAAATAGACATCTACGAAGAATATAGATGAAAACTCTCTCGGTAGATAGTGTGGTCTACAGCTTATCATGAGATACTCTACCTCAGGCGAGCAAACGCTCAAGACTTTCTTAGATATCGTGCACCAGCTGTTGTTTACAAATATACATCTATAGACCGCCACCAATTGTCTTACCAGAGGCTGCTGTTCTATAGCTGCCGATAGAGTATATAACCCGCCAGCTGTATGTTATTTATGTCGTCGCTCAGCCACGACTCGATGAAACATAAGATATTACAGTTTCTAATGTCCCGTTGGTATGATATACGTGCTTTTAGTTTGTCCACTTTATTATCCAGCGATTGTGCGTTGGCCAATAGTACCGATGGCAAAGGCAGATTAGCCACTCGTCGCTGGATCCTCACAAGGCACCCCGATCTCCTTGCGCGAAACCTCGAACCGACTCTTTAAAAGAAAAATGATTCATCCAATTCAAGGTGAGTAATCGCTGTTCTGATGTCCAGAAGCTCTTTTCGGTCATAAGAGACGGTAGCAGCAACAATATGTACAAAATAAGTTACAAACAATGCGGAATTTTTTTTAATAAAATAGCACAGTTGGTTAAGAGCCAATCAAACGGTAGCCATCCCTTTCGACGCCATTCTGAAATGTGAACTTAAAACGGAGAACGAACTTGTCCAATGTACACTTGTTTAAAAGAGTCTGAATACACATTCTTTCAAATGAGCAGTGCTGGAGATATGTTTGGTGCACCACAGATGCGCACCATTCGTCTGAAGTCCCGTGATGCTGTAACTGTAGGCCTAGCTTCTAGGTTGTCAGTAACATAAAGGGTGGGTACACACACACACACAATCTACCATCATCAATATCTATGGCAAGGCTGACTAGCTCAAGGGCACAACAAAGCACGGCTCTCTCTACTGAGCGGATGGAAGGGGACGCTCAGCAAGCAGACGTAGTGGGTGCGTGTTTGTGCGAGTATGGGCACAGGCCCACACACCTGACTGAACGCAGACATAGGCGACACACAGCTGTGAGGAACAGACAGGGAACTATGAAGAGGGCGCCTACCTGCTGTGTTCAGGTATGTTCTTCTCTGCCGGTGTGTGTGTGTGTTTGTTTGGGAAATCCGCCATTGTCATGGGAAAGCAGAGCATGTGCGTGTGAGAGAGAGGGGGAGAGAAGGAGAGAGCTAGAGAGAGACAAGGGGTAAAGAGTGGGATCAAGATAGAGAGAGAGAAAGAGAGCGAGGAGAGATAGAGAGAAGGGGGAAGACTAGAGAGAGGGATCAAGAGACAGAAAGTGGGTGGACAGAGAGAGAGGGGGATCTAGACAGGAAAAACACAGTGCAGCAGTGCTTCCCGCAGCTGTGCTAAGTGCTAGAGTGCGGGGGTGGAGAAAAGAACTGGAAGGGAAAGAGAGAAAGAAAGAGAGAGGGAGAGAGAGAAAGAGAGAGGGAAAAGGGGAGGCAGAGAGCTAGGGAGGAAGGGGTGGTATAGCAGCTATTTATAAACCTGACAGGGAACACTAAGGTAGGGTTATGGAATAGAAGACAGAGAGACAGAGAGAGAGAGACAGAGAGAACATGGGACACACAGTAGAAGAGATGGAGGATATCAAGATCAAATGATGCAAAGAGAATAGTGGGACTAAAAATGATGTGACATCAGAACAAAGAGACGGGAGAGGTGCGTGTGAGAGAGAGATAGAGAGTAAGACAGAGACAGGGAGGTCCAGAGAGAGAAAGAGAGAGTGAGGGAGGGGGGGGGGGGGGGGAGAAGGGGTAGGTCCAGAGAGAGAGAAAAAATGAGAGGAGGGGTGTGAGAAGGGGGTAGGTCCAGATAGAGAGAGGGGTGGGGGCATAGATGGATGATGAGAAAGGGAAATGGTTGAGCTCCACAGAGAGAGTGAAAGAGAGAGAGGAGTACTGTTACCTAGACTGACACTGCGACAGTAAGACAACACGTGAGGAAGAGAAGCAACATCTCATGATTCCATGAATTCTCCTCCCAGCTCACTGCAGTGGTTATGCTGGGAGTGTGTGAGAGAGAAAGAAAGGGGAAAGAGATGTGTGTGTGAGGGGGGGGGGGTTACTGCAGTGGATATACTGTCATCATGAAGTACTTTGAGAGGCTAGTTACGGATCATATCACCTCCATCTTAACCGACACCCTAGACCCACTACAATTTGCATACCGCCCTAACAGATCCACGGATGATGCAATTGCCATCTGAACAAGATGAATACCCACTGAACAAAAATATAAACGCAATATGCAACAATTTCAAAAGTTAAGGATAAGGAAATCAGTCAATTTAAATAAATTCATTAGGCACTAATCTATGGATTTCACATGACTGTGAACACAGATATTGAAATAGCCGAATCCACTAATTTGCAGGGGTGTCCACATATATATAAAAGTATGTGGACACCCCTGCAAATTAGTGGATTCGACTATTTCAGCCACACCTGTTGCTGACAGGTGTATAAAATCGAGCACACAGCCATGCAATCTCCATGGACAAACATTGGCAGTAGAATGGTCTTACTGAAAAGCTTAAAGACTTTCAACAAGTCACCATCATAGGATGCCACCATTCCAACAAGTCAGTTCGTCAGATTTTCTGCCCTGCTAGAGCGGTCCCGGTCAACTGTAAGTGCTGTTATTGTGAAGTGGAAACGTCTAAAAGCAACATTGGCTCAGCCGAGAAGTGGTAAGCCACACAAGCTCACAGAATGGACCGGCTTGTGTACAGCTGCTCGAGATCACCATGCCAAGCGTTGGCTGGAGTGGTGTAAAGTTTGCCACAATTGGACTCAGTGGAAACGCGTTCTCTGGGGTGATGAATCACGCTTCACCATCTGGCAGTCCGACAGACGAATCTGGGCTTGGGGGATGCCAGAAGAACGCTACCTGCTCGATTGCATACTGCCAACTGTAAAGTTTGGTGGAGGAGGAATGATGGTCTGGGGCTGTTATTCATGGTTTGGGCTAGGCCTCTTAGTTCCAGGGAAGGGAAATCTTAACGCTACGTCATACAATGACATTCTAGACAATTCTGTGCTTCCAACTTTGTGGCAACAGTTTGGGGAAGGCCCTTTCCTGTTTCAGCATAACAATGCCCCCGTGCACAAAGCGAGGTCCATACAGAAATGGTTTGTCGAGATCAATGTGGACGAACTTGATTGGCCTGCACAGAATCCTGACCTCAAACCAATCGAACACATTTGGGATGAATTTGGGATTAATTGGCCGACTGGGAGCCAGGCCTGGTGCGTGGAGCCGGCACAGGTTGCACCGGACTGGTGACACGCTCTTCAGGGCGAGTGTGGGGAGCCGGCACAGGACGTACCGGGCTGGGGAGGCGCACTGGAGGCCTGGTGCGTGGAGCCGGCACAGGTTGCACCGGACTGATGACACGCTCTTCAGGGCGAGTGTGGGGAGCCGGCACAGGACGTACCGGGCTGGGGAGGCGCACTGGAGGCCTGGTGCGTGGAGCCGGCACAGGTGGCACCGGACTGATAACACGCTCTTCAGGGCGAGTGTGGGGAGTCGGCACAGGACGTACCGGGCTGGGGAGGCGCACTGGAGGCCTGGTGCGTGGAGCCGGCACAGGTGGCACCGGACTGATAACACGCTCCTCAAAACGCCTGCGCTGCAGCATACTCCTAGCCAACATCATTCTCCGATATCCTTCCTCACACTGCTCCATCGACTCCCAGGCGGGCTCTCTCCTTGGCTCGGCCGACCACCCTTCGTGCCCCCCCCCAAAAACAAAATCTTGGGGTTTCTGTGGCCGCTGTCCCCGGCGTCGTCGCTGTCCTTCCTGAGTCCTCTGCGACTCCCGCCAAGGAAGGGTCTCGCATCCACTCATGATCACCTCCCTTATCCTCCATGGCACGCTGCTTGGTCCTTTTGTGGTGGGATATTCTGTCACGGTCGTGATAATGGACGGACCACGGCGCAGCATGTGTTGAGTTCCACATCTTTATTAAAAGTGAAACTTCTCAACAAAAACAATAAACAAGCAACGAAACGTGAAGTAGTGCAACAAGAACATACACAAACAATATCCCACAAACACAGGTGGGAAAAAGGGCTACCTAAATATGATCCCCAATTAGAGGCAACGATTACCAGCTGCCTCTAATTGGGAACCATACAAACCACCAACATAGAAATACAAACACTAGAAACCCCCCTAGTCATGCTCTGACCTATACACCCAGAGGGCTCTCTATGGTTAGCGCGTGACAGTAGAGAGGCTAGCACTGGAGTAATATGATCACATTTTTTGGTTCTAGTCTAGATTCTATCAGCCGTGTTTAGCACTAACTGAAGTTACTTAGTGCTTTATCCAGCAGAGCATTACAGTAGTCTAATCTAGAAGTGACAAAAGCATGGATACATTTTTCTGCATCATTTTTGGACAGAAAGTTTCAGATTTTTTCAATGTTATGAAGATGGAAAAAAGCTGTCCGTGAAATATTCTTGATACGTTCGTCAAAAGAGAGATCGGGGTCCAGAGTAACTCCGAGGTCCTTCACAGTTTTATTTGAGGTGACTGTACAACCATTAAGATTAATTGCCAGATCCAACAGAAGATTGCTTTGTTTCTTGGGACCTAGAACTAGCGTCTCTGTTTTGTACGAGTTTAAAAGTAAAACATTTGCCGCCATCCACTTCCTTATATATGACACCTTTGTTTTTAAGCCACGGATTTAATCCCTTAATATTATTGTTGGATCTAATTGTCACGTTCCTGACCTGTTTTCTCTTGTTTTATATGTCTTTATTGGTCAGGGCGTGAGTGTTGGGTGGGCAGTCTATGTTTTCTATTTCTATGTGGGGTTTTGTGTTCGGCCTGGTATGATTCTCAATTAGAGACAGGTGTGTATCGTTTGTCTCTGATTGAGAGTCATACTAAGGCAGCCAGGGTTTCACTGGTGTTTTGTGGGTGTTTGTTTCCTGTGTTAGCGTTTGGGCCATACAGGACTGTTGCAGGTTAGTCACGTTTGTTGTTTTGTTAATTTGTAGTGTTTGTTGGTTTGCCATTAAAATCATGAAAACCTCCTACTCCGCATCTTGGTCCGATCCATGCTCCTCCTCGTCTGAGGAGGAGAACGACATTGTCAACCTTTACACTAATTTTAACACCTAACATTTCGATGGAAATAATAAATAGATATGCCGATAGTGGACAACTTTGTTTAACTCCTCTTGAGAGTTTAAAACTTTGAGATGTAGCCATTATTTACTAGTTTACACCTAGGGTTACTATACATACATTTAAATTATATTGTTTCCAGTACTTGTCTTATATTATCTCCAATGTCCATGTAAAAAACCTGTCTGATTAGGATGAATAATATCTGACAAAACCTTTTTAATTCTATGCGCCAAACATTTAGCTAGAATTTTTCCGTCACAACTGTCACGCCCTGACCGTAGATTGCTTTGTATGTTTCTATTTTTAGTTTGGTCAGGGTGTGATGTGAGTGGGTATTCTATGTCTGGTGTTCTATGTTGTCCTTGTGTTGTATTTCTGTGTGTTTGGCCTGGTATGGTTCTCAATCAGAGGCAGCTCTCATTCATTGTCTCTGATTGAGAATCATATTTAGGTAGCCTGTTCCCACCTGTGTTTGTGGGTGGTTGTTTCCGGTTTAGTGTTTGTGTCACCTTTCAGGACTGTTCGTTTGTCGTGTTTGTTGTTTTGTTTAGTGTTGCATATTTTATTAAATGACATGAACACTTACCACGCTGCACCTTGGTCCTCTTCTTCTCCTCCAGACAACAAGTGTTACAACAACACTGAAGTGTAAGAGGCCTCCAATTTTTTTAACGGACTGGATATTTATATATACACCACTTGGATCCTGTTTCAGTAATAATGAAATCAGACCTTGTTGTTGTGTGTCCGATAAACTACCGTTTATATAGGAGTGGTTAAAACATGGTAATAATGGTCCTCTGAGCATATCAAAAAAGTTTTGTATACTTCCACTGGTATGCCATCCAACCCTGGAGTTTTCCCCGACTTAAAGGCTTTAATTGCATCAAGAAGTTCTTCCTCTGTAATTTGGCCTTCACACGAGTCTTTCTGTACAGATTTGATTTTTACATTATTTATAGGGAAAAAGAAACATGCGATTAGCTTCGGTTAGTGGAGATGGAGGAGACTGAAACAAAAACAGATTCTTAAAGTACTTTACTTCCTCTTTCAAAATATGGTTTGGTGAATCATGAGTGACGCCATCATTTGTAACAAGTTTCAATAAAAACATTTTTGGTAGCATTTCAGCGTTGAATATTGAAAACGAATGTGATGCATTTTCCCCCATATTCCATCTATTTTGCATTATTGTAATAATATATTCAATAAAGATTCAGTGTAATAGGTTCTTCCATTTCTTTTTGTTTTTCCTCTAACTTATTCTGTGCCTCTATGGTAAGTTTTTATTGCCATCTATCTGTACTGTTAGTCCTTCAATATCCTTTATTAATAGCGACTCTATCGACCTAAATTGCTTTTGTTTTATAGATGAGTACTGAATTGCATGGCCTCTAAAGGCAAATTTAAAAGTGTCCCATACAATAAGGAGATCTGATGTACCTATGTTATGTCAGAAAAAGTAAGTTATAAATGATTCTGTCCTAGTTAAAAATAAGTTTTCATCCAGTAGGCTTTGATTACATTTCCAATATCCTCGCCCACGTGGAAATTCTGTAAGAGTAATATATATGCCAATTATGTTATGATCCGACCGCATTCTGTCCCCTATCAACATTTTTAAAACTTTTGGTGCCAGAGAGAATGACATAAGAAAGTAATCAAGATGACTAGTTAGATTAAGCCTCTGCCATGTATATCTCACTAGGTCAGAGTATTAAAGCCTCTATATATCCACTAATTCCAGTATATCCATGACATTCACGATTTCCTTAAGTGCCCGAGGGTGATAGTTTATAGTGTGATTTTCTTTACGGTCCATAGAGGTATTTCAAACCGTATTAAAAACTCCCACCATAATAATAGAGGCTAGTAATTGCTTGTAGAGTTGATCAATTCTTAAATATATTTTCAACGAAGCTTGGATCATCATTTTTTGGACTGTATAGGTTAATAAGCCATTTTTTGTTTATGGTCCAATAACATATTTAAAATCATCCATCCATCATCCATCTATCGGTTTGAACAATTTGCACATTTGGATCAAAATTACTGATAATTAATATCATCACCCCTTTTGAGTTTCTTTGCCTATGGGAGAAATATATTCAGTCCATTTTCCACAAAACGTCATCGAAAATCGTTGAATGAGTTTCCTGTAAACAATAGATATTATATTCCTTCTCTTTTCGCCAGGTAAATACTGATCGTCTTTTCTTATTATCTGCTAAGCCATTACAATTATAACTGGCTATACTTATTTCCCTAATAACCATAATGAGACAGGGTTGGTTAACTATTGAGTTTCATCGGGTCTCCACCGAACTAGGTAAATCCACTTTTAGTTTTAACGCACCAAATCTTTGGAATCACTTCATTACATTTGGATTCCCTGGTGCCACTGGGGCAGTTTAAAACCCCGATGATAAATGAGTTCACCAAGGAGTGCAACTGTTTGACCTTAACAACTTTTAACAACTGAGAGGAGGAGACGAGAGGGGATGAGTAGGAATAGATATTTATCCGGCAGAGCCGAAGGTTAGATAATGGTTAAGGTTGGGAGGGGGGATAGGTAGGAAAACTTTACGATTAATTGTTGGATTCATTTCCCCAATTATAGATGGTATATCCACAAGCTCAGTAAGGGTTAATGTCAAAGTGAAGCATACAGAGGGTTATCAAGCCACCATCTGGAACCATTCAAAATCTGCTGGCTGTTCACACACACACAATATAAAACACAACATGGGAGGCAGACTCTCAGGACTACACCTAAGCTCACCTGTGAACTCTTTACCATACGAAGCTCTGAGGAATAAACAGAAAAAGTCAAACAAAATGTAGAAAATGTAGAGACTTCCGTACGGTTGTATGAAGTTAGTACATCTCAAATCAAACTTTATTTGTCACATGCACCTAATAAAACAAGTGTAGACATTACCATGAAATAATTACTTACAAGACCTTAACCAACAGTGCAGTTCAAAAATAAGAAAATATTTACCAAGTAGGAAACAACAAAAAAAGTATAAATAAAAAGTTACACAAAAATAATAACAATAACGGGGCTATATACAGGGGGTACCAAGTCCGTGTGCAGGGGTACATGCTAGTTGATGTAATCTGTACATGTAGGTGGGGGCGAAGTGACTATGCATAGGTAAAAAACAAACAGCGAGTAGCAGCTGTCTACAAGAGGGAGGGTGTCTCCGCTCAGGAATGAGACGTGTTCTGTCTCCTAGAGATGAACGTAAAAGTGCAAATCAATCCCAGAACAAAAGCAACGGACCTTCTAAAGATGCTGGAGGAGACAGGTACAAAAGTATCTATATCCACAGTAAAATGTCCTATATCGACATAACCTGAAAGGCCGCTCAGCAAGGAAGAAGCCACTGCTCCAAAATGGCCATAAAAAAAGCCAGACTACGGTTTGCAACTGCACATGGGGACAAATATCTACTTTTTTGAGAAATATCCTCTGGTCTGATGAAACAAAAATAGAACTGGTTGGAAGATATATTGAAGCAACATCTCAAGACATCAGTCAGAAGGTTAAAGTTTGGTCGCAAATGGGTCTTCCAAATGGACAATGACCCCAAGCATACTTCCAAAGTTGTGGCAAAATGGCTTAAGGACAACAAAGTCAAGGTATTGGAGTGGCCATCACAAAGCCCTGACCTCAATTCTATAGAACATTGTGGGCAGAACTGAAAAAGCATGTGCGAGCAAGGAGGCCTACAAACCTGACTCAGTTACACCAGCTCTGTCAGGAGGAATGGGCCAAAATTCACCCAACTTATTGTGGGAAGCTTGTGGAAGACTAAATTGTTTAACTTGGGTCAAACATTTCGGGTAAAGGCATTGCTACCAAATACTAATCGAGTGTATGTAAACTTCTAACCTACTGGGAATGTGATGAAATAAATAATTCTCTACTATTACTCTGACATTTCACATTCTTAAAATAAAGTGGTGATCCTAACTGACCTAAGACAGGTACTTTTTACTAGGATAAAATGTCAGAAAATGTGAAAAACTGAGTTTAAATGTACTTGGCTAAGGTGTATGTAAACTTCTGACTTCAACTGTAGGTCCTGGATGGCAGGAAGCTTGGCCCAAGTGATGTACTGGGCCGTTCGCACTACCCTCTGAAGCGTCTTACGGTCGGATGCCGAGCAGTTGCAATACCAGGCGGTGATGCAACCGGTCAGGATGCTCTCGATGGTGCAGCTGTATAACTTAAGGATCTGGGGGCCCATGCCAAATCTTTTCAGTCTCCTGAGGGGAAAAGGTTTTGTCGTGCCCTCTTCATGACTGCCTTGGTATGTTTGGACCATGATACTTCGTTGGTGATGTGGAACTTGAGGAACTTGAAACTCTCGACCCAACCCACTACAGCCCCGTCGATGTTAATGGGAGCTTGTTCGGCCTGCCGCTTCCTGTAGTCCACGATCAGCTCCTTTGTCTTGCTCACATTGAGGGAGAAGTTGTTGTCCTAGCACCACACTGCCAGTTCTCTGACCTCCTCCCTATAGGCCGTCTCATTGTGGTCGGTGTTGTGTCGTCAGCAACCTTAATGATGGTTTTGGAGTCGTGTTTGGCCATGCAGTCGTGGGTGAACAGGGAGTACAGGAGCGGACTACACCCGTGAGGGGCCTCAGTGTTAAGGATCAGCGTGGCGTATGTGTTGTTGCCTACTCTTACCACCTGGGGGTGGCCCGTCAGGAAGTCCAGGATCCAGTTGCAGAGGGAGGTGTTAAGTCCCAGAGTCCTTAGCTTAGTTATGAGCTTCGTGGGCACTATGGTGTTGAACGCTGAGCTGTAGTCGATGAACAACATTCTCACATGGGTGTTCCTTTTGTCCAGGTGAGAAAGGGCGGTGTGGAGTACGATTGAGATTGCGTGCCACGGGGCGGAAATCATTTAGGCAGGTTACCTTCACTTCCTTGGGCACAAGGACTATGATGGTCTGCTTGAAACATGTAGGTATTACAGACTCGGTCAGGGAGCGGTTGAAAATGTCAGTGAAGACACTTGACAGTTGGTCCGTGAATGCTTTGAGTGCACGTCCTGGTAATCTGTAATCTGTCTGGCCCAGCGGCTTTTGAATGTTGACCTGTTTAAAGGTTTTGTTCACATCGGCTACCGAGAGCATTATCACACAGTCATCCAGGACAGCTGGTACTCTCGTGCATGCTTCAGTGTTGCTTGGATCGAAGCGAGCATAAAAGGCATTTAGCTTGTCTGGTAGGCTCGCGTCACTGGGCAGCTTGGGTCTGGGTCGTTGAGCCGGTGTAGAAGGATTCAATCTTAAGCCTGTGTTGACGCTTTGCTTGTTTGATGGTTCGTCTGAGGGCATAGCGGGATTTCTTATAGCTGTCCGGGTTAGACTCCCGCTCCTTGAAAGCGGAAGCTCTACCCTTTAGCTCGAGGCAGATGTTGCCTGTAATCCATGGCTTCTGGTTGGGATAGCATAGCAATTCGACACATACAACAACACAGTTACACATGGAATAAACAAAATATACTGTCAATAATACAGTAGAAAAATAAGTCTATATACAATGTGAGCAAATGAGGTGAGATAATGGAGGTAAAGGGAAAAAAGGCCATGGTGGCATGGTAAATACAATATAGCAAGTAAAACACTGGTATGGTAGATTTGCAGTGGAAGAATGTGCAAAGTAGAAACAGAAATAATGGGGTGCAAAGGAGCAAAATAAATAAATAAGTAAATAAATACAGTAGGGGAAGAGGTAGTTGTTTGGGCTATATTATAGATGGGGTATGTACAGGTGCAGTAATCTGTGAGCTGCTCTGGCAGCTGGTGCTTAAAGCTAGTGAGGGAGATAAGTGTTTCCAGCTTCAGAGATTATTGCAGTTCGTTCCAGTCATTGGCAGCAGAGAACTAGAAGGAAAGACGGTCCAAAGGAGGAATTTGCTTTGGGGGTGACCAGTGAGATATACCTTCTGGAGCGCGTGCTACGAGTGGGTGCTGCTATGGTGACCAGTGAGCTGAGATAAGTCAGGGCTTTACCTAGCAGAGACTTGTAGATAACCTGTAGCCAGTGGGTTTGGCGACGAGTATGAAGCGAGGGCCAACCAACGAGAGCGTACAGGTCGCAATGGTGGGTAGTGTATGGGGCTTTTGTGACAAAACGGATGGCACTGTGATAGACTGCATCCAGTTTGTTGAGTAGAGTGTTGGAGGCTATTTTATAGATGACATCACCGAAGTCGAGGATCGGTAGGGTGGTCAGTTTTACGAGGGTATGTTTGGCAGCATGAGTGAAGGATGCTTTGTTGCGATGTAGGAAGCCGATTCTAGATTTAATGATGAAGCCGATGACTGAGGTGGTGTATTCCTCAATGCCATTGGATGAATCCCGGAACATATTCCAGTCTGTGCTCGCAAAAAGTCCTGTAGTGTAGCATTCGCGTCTTCTGGCCACTTATGTATTCAGCGAATCACTGGTTCTTCCTGCTTTAGTTTTTGCTTGTAAGCAGGAAACAGGAGGATAGAATTGGGGTCAGATTTGCCAAATGTAGGGTGGAGGAGAGCTTTGTATGTATCTCTGTGTGTGGAGTAAAGGTGGTCTAGGATTTTTTTCCCCCTGGTTGCAGATGTGACATGATGGTAAAATTTTGGTAAAACTGATTTAAGTTTGCATTCATTAAAGTCCCTGGCCACTAGGAGCGCCGCTTCTGGGTGAGCATTTGGGCGCGTATTCACATATCGGAGTAGAAGTATTGATCTTGGACCAGTTCTTCTACAGCCCGCAGTGCACTCGTTACAAAGTCAAACTTAACTGTGTCGTTACAGAAGCTGTCCCATGCTGATCCTGCTTTCAGAATATAGGCTAAAGAGCTCTCTGTACCTCTTAAATTTTTATGGCTATCCAAAGACAACTGATTAGGGTTAAAAAATTCCCATCAAGAGAAGAAATGTTCTTGTAAGAACCGGGTCTGGAGACGAGAAGCAAATACAGGGAGTGAACATTTAAGGGAAAACAGACATCAAACAAAACATGAACAGCGTCTGGATGGGGGGGGAACAAAACGACATTACGACAATAATGCTGACACGGGGAACAGTACTGAGGAACAGACAGGTATAGAGGGGTCAATCAACAACGTTAAGGAGTCCAGGTGAGTCCAATGAGCGCTGATGCGCGTAATGATGGTGACAGGTGTGCGTAATGAAGGGCACCCTGGCGCCCGCGAGCGCCAGAGAGGGGAAGCGGGAGCAGGCGTGACACTTCTGTAGCCTATTATGTATTTAAGTGCATTAAGTGCATTCTACCAGTCTGCCATGTGTTATGTATTCTCATACGTCTGGCATGTGTTAAGTGTTTTTTTTCTCGTGCTATTTTGTATGCATTTTGATTATGTCAATTCTGCATTTCTTCAGTTTGTGTAAACTGTGAGCAAGAAAAAATAAAGGTGTAAAGGCAGTCATTGTTGTTCTCCCCCTTAGACGAGGAGGAGCATGGATAGGACCAAGATGCGGATTGAGGGAAATAAGCCATCTTTTAATAAAAAACAGCAAACAAGACACTACAAACTACAAAACAACAAACGTGACTAACCTTCAACTGTCCTGTGAGGACACAGGAACAAACACCCACAAAACACCAGTGAAACCCTGGCTGCCTTTGTATGACTCTCAATTAGAGACAAACAATACACACCTGTCTCTAATTGAGAATCATACCAGGCCGAACACAAAACCCCACATAGAAATACAAACATAGACAAACCCACCCAACTCACGCCCTGACCAACTAAAATGAATACAAAACAAAGGAAAACAGGTCAGGAACGTGACAGAACCCCCCCCTTAAGGTGCGAACTCCGGGCGCACCAGCACAAAGTCTAGGGGAGGGTCTGGGTGGGCGTCTGTCCACGGTGGCGGCTCTGGCGGTGGACGAGGTCCCCACCCCACCATAATCAATCCCCGCTTCTTTATCCCCCTCCCAATGACCACCCTCCCACTAACCCCACCTAAATGAAGGGGCAGCACCGGGACAAGGGGCAGCACCGGGACAAGGGGCAGCACCGGGACAAGGGGCAGCACCGGGACAAGGGGCAGCACCGGGACAAGGGGCAGCACCGGGACAAGGGGCAGCACCGGGACAAGGGGCAGCACCGGGACAAGGGGCAGCACCGGGACAAGGGGCGGCAGGTCCTGGCTGAGGGACTCCGGCAGGTCCTGGCTGAGGGACTCCGGCAGGTCCGGGCTGAGTGGCAGCTCCGGACTGTAGGGCAGCTCTGGACTGTAGGGCAGCTCCGGACTGTAGGGCAGCTCCGGACTGTAGGGCAGCTCCGGACTGGCGGGCAGCTCCTGACTGGCAGGCAGCTCCTGACTGGCGGGCAGCTCCTGACTGGCGGGCGTCTCTGGCAGCTCCTGACTGGCGGGCGTCTCTGGCAGCTCCTGACTGGCGGGCGTCTCTGGCAGCTCCTGACTGGCGGGCGTCTCTGGCAGCTCCTGACTGGCGGGCGTCTCTGGCAGCTCCTGACTGGCGGGCGTCTCTGGCGGCTCCTGACTGGCGGGCGTCTCTGGCGGCTCCTGACTGGCGGGCGTCTCTGGCGGCTCCTGACTGGCGGGCGTCTCTGGCGGCTCCTGACTGACGGACGGCTCTACTGGCTCGGGACAGACGGGCGGCTCTAATGGCTCGTGGCAGACGGCTGACTCAGATGGCGCTGGGCAGACAGATGGCTCAGACGGCGCTGGGCAGACAGATGGCTCAGACGGCGCTGGGCAGACAGATGGCTCAGACGGCGCTGGGCAGACAGATGGCTCAGACGGCGCTGGGCAGACAGATGGCTCAGACGGCGCTGGGCAGACAGATGGCTCAGACGGCGCTGGGCAGACAGATGGCTCAGACGGCGCTGGGCAGACAGATGGCTCAGACGGCGCTGGGCAGACAGATGGCTCAGACGGCGCTGGGCAGACAGATGGCTCAGACGGCGCTGGGCAGACAGATGGCTCAGACGGCGCTGGGCAGACAGATGGCTCAGACGGCGCTGGGCAGACAGATGGCTCAGACGGCGCTGGGCAGACAGATGGCTCAGACGGCGCTGGGCAGACGGGCCGTTCAGGCACCGCTGGGCAGACGGCAGACTCTGGCCGGCTGAGACGCACTATAGGCCTGGTGCGTGGTACCGGAACTGGAGGTACCGGGCTGAGGGCACGCACCTCAGGGCGAGTGCGGGGAACAGGAACAGGGCACACTGGACTCTCGTGGCGCACTCTAGGCCTGGTGCGTGGTACCGGAACTGGAGGTACCGGGCTGAGGGCACGCACCTCAGGGCGAGTGCGGGGAGAAGGAACAGTGCGTCTAGGGCTCTGGAGACGCACAGGAGGCTTGGTGCGTGGTGCCGGAACTGGAGGCACCGGGCTGGAGACACGCACCATAGGGAGAGTACGTGGAAGAGGAACAGGGCTCTGGAGATGCACTGGAAGCCTGGTGCGTGGTGTAGGCACTGGTGGTACTGAGCTGGGGTGGGAAGGTGGCGCCGGATATACCGGACCGTGAAGGAGGACACGTGCTCTTGAGCACCGAGCCTCCCCAACCTTGCCAGGTTGAATGGACCCCGTAGCCCTGCCAGTGCGGCGAGGTGGGATAGCCCGCACTGGGCTATGCAGGCGAACCGGGGACACCACCTGTAAGGCTGGTGCCATGTACACCGGCCCGAGGAGACGTACTGGAGACCAGATACGTTGGGCCGGCTTCATGGCACTCGGCTCGATGCCCAACCTAGCCCTCCCAGTGCGGCAAGGTGGAATAGCCCGCACTGGGCTAAGCACGCGTACTGGGGACACCGTGCGCTTTACCGCATAACACGGTGTCTGACCAGTACGACGCCCTCTTACTCCATGGCAAGCCCGGGGAGTTGGCTCAGGTATCCAACCCGGCTTCGCCACACTCCCCTTTAGCCCCCCCCCAAGAAATTTTTGGGTGAGCCTCTCGGGCTTCCGTGCTAGCCGCGTACCCTCATACCTGCGCTCCTGGGCTGTGGCTGCCTTCTTCTCCTCCCGAGAGCGGCGATTCTCTCCCACCTTAGCCCAGGGTCCTTCTCCATTGAAAATTTGCTCCCAACTCCATTCCTCTTCTCTCCATTGCTTTAGTTCTTGTTCTCTCTCCTCAATCCGCTTGGTCCTGTTGTGGTGGGTGTTTCTGTAAAGGCAGTCATTGTTGTTCTCCCCCTTAGACGAGGAGGAGCATGGATAGGACCAAGATGCGGATTGAGGGAAATAAGCCATCTTTTAATAAAAAACAGCAAACAAGACACTACAAACTACAAAACAACAAACGTGACTAACCTTCAACTGTCCTGTGAGGACACAGGAACAAACACCCACAAAACACCAGTGAAACCCTGGCTGCCTTTGTATGACTCTCAATTAGAGACAAACAATACACACCTGTCTCTAATTGAGAATCATACCAGGCCGAACACAAAACCCCACATAGAAATACAAACATAGACAAACCCACCCAACTCACGCCCTGACCAACTAAAATGAATACAAAACAAAGGAAAACAGGTCAGGAACGTGACAAAAGGCAAAGTCAAAGTCGCTCATTCTCTTGTTCGCCATACAAAATATCAACGTGACCTAAAAATAGGATATGATGACAATGGTTTTCGCAATTGCTCAACAAATCATTGTAGACTAATGGCAATCAGTAATTGAGCTTTAAGTAGGCCTACAGATATTCTGAAATTAATCAATTAATCATGAAGTAGCAAGTTAAAAGACGTTGCCGTAGACCTAATATGTTGACATTTAGATTATTGGTTAAGCTACTGTGACATGCTTGAGCTTTTAGATAATAGTAGCCTTTAGGCCTAATAGAGACGAATATTGAAGCAGCTCAGATGTGGCCTAATGGCTAAATACTTGGTAGGTCTATCGATTGCGCATACATGAAAGTGATGTCAATATTTAGCCTAATAATCTAGCTATTATATATACAGTATATATTTCGGTTATCTTTTTTTGTATCCTTGCTTCGCTTGTTTAGAACATTATTCAGCTATATTCAACTATGAAGTTTTCTGCAGTCAGAGAGACAGAGAAACATCTTCATTCTATGTTTAGCAGAGATTTTCTGTGTATAACGTGAGGCGGGAGGGCAAACGGCGATCTAACAACACACTTAGCTGTTCTACGAGTGGTCTGAGGCAGGCGTTAGTTTACGAGCAATTCCAAGTGCAACGTTTATAAAGATGGTTTTGGGACAAGGCTCAGAAATGTTTAAACGTTCTTATGAAGGTTCTAACAATGAACTTAGCCTTAAGATGCCTTTGGGAAACCAGGCCCCATTCTGATATTTTGACACTAATTGTCATGTCCTGACCATAGAGAGCCTTTTTATTCTCTATTTTGGTTAGGTCGGGGTGTGACTAGGGGGGGTGCTCCTATCTAAGTTGTTTCTTTCTATGTTGGCCTGGTATGGTTCCCAATTAGAGGCAGCTGTTTATTGTTGTCTCTTATTTAGGCAGCCATTTCCCCACTGTGTTTTGTGGGATCTTGTTTTTGTGTTGTTGCCTGTGAGCACTCCATTTACTTCACATTTCGTTTGCTGTTTATTGTTTTTGTACGTTTCACAAATAAAGATGTGGAACCCAGATCACCAATCAATAATTGGGCAAAATATCAAAATCGGGCAGCCTATGTAAATGCAGCCATTTACATGGACAGCATTGTTGTTTGCAGACAAGTTGCCCATCTTGATTAGTTTGGCAATCTCTTTCATGGTCTTCAGAAGGTTTGCCATTAGGTCTGTGGGAAAAGTTACCACACTGAAATGTGCAAGAAGGAAGTACAAAAATATCTTAATATAGGGGAGGCACATGCAAGCAGATGAGGACATTTGGCTAAGATGGAAAAATTATATAGTAAAACCTGCAAAAGAGCTAATGTAAACCAGGAAAAACACACTACCCTCCCCTGTGCCCCCAAAAAACTACAACCTTCCAAAGCAAAGTAAAACGTTTGACAACCCTCCCCTATTTTGTACCACCCTCCCCCAGTACATTTCTATCTGTCCCTAAGGTATTGAACACTTGAAAACTTACATTTGGACCCCTTTCTTTGAGATTTTTTCTTCAATTTTCTTCATATAAAATAATGTAATTTCCCAATGTTTTGGAGCATATACTATAACTTAGTAGTTGTAATATTTATTTCATACAATATTTTTATGCTGATCTTTATCAAGGTTGCCAATCGTTTTGGACCCGACTGTACATCTGGTGGAACAGGAGCAAATATTACCAAGATAGTCGCCGGGGGAAAAATATTTACACGAATACTGACCACGAAGTTTGCCATTTTCTCGTTGACTATGGGGAGGGGGGGGGGGGGTCCTGCTTTCTGGAAACAACAGCCTGCAGTATCCCGGTTGGCCTTGAACTTCATGGCTTCAATGAGAGGGGGGCAGTCGTTCCCCTCAACAATGAATGGAGGTCGGCATATCTTGAACAGACACTCCCAAAACCGGCTAAACCATTGATTGATTTTAGGCTATACAAATACTGGTCAAAACATAGATGACAAAAAGCAAATAGACACAGTTACACATTCAATACCACAATAATGATTACTGCATTCACTGACTTAAAGATGGAATCCACAGAGGGCGGAAACAGCGCTACGGTCTCCCCACCACCCTTGTTACTGTTGATGTTGCCGAGCTGAGAAGTTGTGCAGCATGGTAAAAAAAAATGTACAGCACATATTGTGCTTATCTATTGCGTGTGCAATGATGTTGTCTGCAGTAATTTCTTTGTTGTTTTAATATCGCAAATGGACGTATCCTTTCACCATTAACAATAACCGGCTTTAAAGACGGAATCCGCAGTAGAGGAATGAGCGCCACTGTCCGCCCCACGGCTGTTGTTATTGTTTTATTGACCAAGCAGAGCTGGGGAGAGTCCAAATTGCAGTACGAATGCTGCTGTTCTGTCGCATGGGCAATGATGTCTGAGGGAAACAAACTGCTTGTTGTTTGCAGTAACCACTTTGTTGTTGTCATATCGCAAATGGACGTGTCAGTTTCACCATTAAGGATGAAATATAATGTGTTACCAAGAAGCTGTTCGTGTAGTCCTTATTATTTTTCAATGAAACTTGTAGCACAAACGGTGCATGTTTGTGCGCTACTAAGTTTACAGATTGTCAGAGTTCCATTGGTGTGTGGTGGAGAGAGAACGAGAGTAAAAATAGCCTTGTGACTTCGTCATAGGACGGGGCGGCAGAGTTCGCATTTAACAAACGTTTTCCTTTAGCTATGTCAAAAGTATTGCATGAATTAAAACTCAACTCTATGCAGCACAACACTCACAAGGAAACGCTTCTCTTCCTCTTCTGGGGGAAAACACCACAATCTGATACATTTCCTTGATTGGTTTCGGGGGGGATTTTTGAAGACTGGTAAGCTCCTCCCTCTTTCATGAAGCAATAAATCAGTGGAAGTTTTCATTGTAATTCCCATATCCACATCTTTATTTTTATTTATTTTATTTTACCGTTATTTTACCAGGTAAGTTGACTGAGAACACGTTCTCATTTGCAGCAACGACCTGGGGAATAGTTACAGGGGAGAGGAGGGGGATGAATGAGCCAATTGTAAACTGGGGATTATTAGGTGACCATGATGGTTTGAGGGCCAGATTGGGAATTTAGCCAGGACACCGGGGTTAACACCCCTACTCTTACGATAAGTGCCATGGGATCTTTAATGACCTCAGAGAGTCAGGACACCCGTTTAACGTCCCATCCGAAAGACGGCACCCTACACACAGGGCAGTGTCCCCAATCACTGCCCTGGGGCATTGGGATATTTTATTAGACCAGAGGAAAGAGTGCCTCCTACTGGCCCTCCAATACCACTTCCAGCAGCATCTGGTCTCCCATCCAGGGACTGACCAGGACCAACCCTGCTTAGCTTCAGAAGCAAGCCAGCAGTGGTATGCAGGGTGGTATGCTGCTGGCCATCTCTGCTCAACAACCATTGGTTTAGCCATACCGGACACAGATTGAAAACTTTTAAATGCTTTGTCCCTGTTCAGAGGTAAAACTATACTGAAGAGACATACAACCTTTGTGATTGCCACTCCAATACATTGACTTTGTTGTCCTTAAGCCATTTTGCCACAACTTTGGAAGTATGCTTGAGGTCATTGTCCATTTGGAAGACCCATTTGCGACCAAGAATTGATTTCCTGAATGATGTCTTGAGATGTCGCTTCAATATATCCAAATAATTTTAGTTCCTTCAATGCCATCTATTTTGTGAAGTGCACCAGCCCCTCCTGCAGCAAAGCACCCCCACAACATGATGCTGCCACCCCCGTGCTTCACGGTTGGGATGGTGTTCTTCGGCTTGCAAGCCTCCAACCTTTTTCCTCCAAACATAACGATGGTCATTATGGCCAAACAGTTCTATTTTGTTTCATCAGACCTGAGGACATTTCTCCAAAAAGTATAAACTTTGTCCCCATGTGCAGTTGCAAACCGTAGTTTGGCTTTTTTATGGCGGTTTTGGAGCAGTGGCTTCTTCCTTGCTGAGCGGCCTTTCAGGTTATGTCGATGTAGGACTCGTTTTACTGTGAATATAGATACTTTTGTACCTGTTTCCTCCAGCATCTTCACAAGGTCCTTTGCTGTTGTTCTGGGATTGATTTGCACTTTTCGCACCAAAGTACGTTCATCTCTAAGAGACAGAACGCGTCTCATTCCTGAGCGGTATGACGGCTGCGTGGTCCCATGGTGTTTATACTTGCGTACTATTGTTTGTACAGATGGACGTGGTACCTTCAGGCGTTTGGAAATTGCTCCCAAGGATGAACCAGACTTGTGGAGGTCTACAATTTATTTTCTGAGGTTTGGCTTATAGCTTTTGATTTTCCCATGATGTCAAGCAAAGAGGCATTGAGTTTGAAGGTAGGCCTTGAAATACATCCACAGGTACACCTCCAATTTACTCAAATGATGTCAATTAGCCTATCAGAAGCTTCTAAAGCCATGACATTATTTTCTGGAATTTTCCAAGCTGTTTAAAGGCACAGTCAACTTAGTGTTTGTAAACCTCTGACCCACTAGGTTTTGATTCCTTGCAAGAGATTCACATGGTCTAACCCTAACCAACACACTATTTTATTTCCAGATAAGGCTTGAAGTAGAATGAATGACAGCCAGTTCAATTGCTCCATCTGTCTGGAGTTGTTCACTAACCCATGTGGACACAACTTCTGTAAGAATTGTATTGGGAGTTACTGGGATTCCAGTGATGTAACCCAGTGCCCCGCTTGTAAAGAGGAGTTTTACAAAAGAACTGACCTCCGGCTCAACATATCATTCAAAGAAGTAGTTGATCATTTTAAGTCTATGAGTGTTAAAGATCTGAAGTGCCCCACGTTCGCTGGTCCTAGGAATGTGGCCTGTGACGTCTGCAATGGGAAGAAGCAGAAGGCCCTGAAGTCCTGCCTGGTGTGTCTGACCTCCTACTGTGAGACTCACCTGGAGCCTCATCAAAGAGTGGTGACTTTGAAGAGACACAAGCTGGTGGACCCCGTGAAGAACTTGGAGAACAGGATTTGTAAGAAGCATGGCTACTGGACATGTTCTGTCAGAACGACCAGATGTTTCTGTGTCACCTCTGTGCTGAGACAGACCACAATAAACATTTCATTTTAACCGTAGAAAAAGTGTCGGAAGTAAAGAAGGTACGTTGTTTTCCACAAGATCCTTCAGCACTATTATAAAATCTACAATTCAATTTTTTTAAACTATAAGCAGTTGAGGAAAGCGAATTTGAGGAAATAATTTGGTTTGATTTCCTTTTTTAAATTATTTTTTACTTTAGGGTTGTCCAGAAATCCCATTTTGGGGGTTCCTGGGTTTCCTGCGTATTCCCTCCTGAGTCTAGGAATCTTCCAACCGGGATTTCTGAAAAACCTAAGAGTTTTGGGAAAGTTACCGGATTTCGGCAACCATTGATTACGATTTCTTACGATTGTTTCCTCAGGTCCATGTCAAGCACACTGAGACAGAGGTTCAGCAGATGATCCAGGACAGAGAGAAGGTTGGGCTGGGCTGCCTTCTGAGAATTCATAGGCGAGTGAGTAAACTCTCATTGCCATCCGTTCTGTTGGCCAACGTGCAACCATTGGAAAATAAAATGGATGACCTATGATCAAGATTATACTACCAACGGGACATTAAAAACTGTAATATCTTATGTTTCACCGAGCCGTGGCTGAAAGACGACACAGATAATATAGAGCTGGCGGGATTTTCCATGCACCGGCAGGACAGAGAAGCTACGTCTGGTAAGGCGAGGGCCGGGGGTGTGTGTCTATTTGTCAATAACAGCTGGTGCGCAATGTCTAATATTAAAGAAGTCTCGAGGTAGAGTACATCATGATAAGCTGTAGACTATACTATCTACCAAGAGAGTTCTCATCTATATTATTCGTAGCCGTCTATTTACCACCACAAACCGATGCTGGCACTAAGACTGCATTCAACCAGCTGTATAAGGCCATAGAAACACAAGAAAATTCTCATCCAGAAGTGGCGCTCCTAGTGGCCGGGGCTTTAATGCAGGCAAACTTATATCAGTTTATCTAATTTTTAACAGCATGTCGCATGTACAACCAGAGGAAAGAAAACTCGACCACCTTTACTCCACACACAGAGATGCATACAAATCTGACCACAATTCTATCCTCCTGATTCCTGCTTACAAGCAAAAACTAAAGCAGGAAGTACCAGTGACTCGCTCAATGCGGACATGATCAGATGATGTGGATGCTACACTACAGGACTGTTTTGCTAGCACAGACTGGAATATGTTCCGGGATTCATCAAATGACATTGAGGAGTACACCATCTCAGTCATCGGCTTCATAAATAAGTATATCCCCACAGTGACCGTATGTACATGTCCCAACCAGAAGCCATGGATTACAGGCAACATCCGCATCGAGCTAAAGGCTAGAGCTGCCACTTTCAAGGAGCGGGACACTACTCCGGATGCTTACCTGTTCTGGGCGACTTTGTGATAACGCTTCCGGTAGCCGATGTGAGCAAGACCTTTAAACAGGTCAACATTTGCAAAGCCGCAGGGCCAGATGGATTACCAGGATGTGTACTCAAAGCATGCACGAACCAACTGGCAAGTGTCTTCACTGACATTTTCAACCTCTCCCTGAGTCTGTAATACCTACATGTTTCAAGCAGACCACCATAGTCCCTGTGCCCAAGGAAGGTAACCTGCCTAAAAAATTACTGCTCCAGAACACTCACGTCAGTAGCCATAAAGTGCTTTGAAAGGCTCACATCAACAGCATCCTCCCAGATACCCTAGAACCCACTTCAATTTTCATACCACCCCAACAGATCCACAGATGACCCAACCTCAATCGCACTCCACACTGCCCTTTCCCACCTGGACAAAAGGAACAGCTACTATGTGAGAATGCTGTTCATTGACTACACCTCAGCGTTGAACACCATAGTGCCCACAAAGCTCATCACTAAGCTATGGACCCCGGGACTAAACAGGTAGTCTAGTGGTTAGATTGTTGGACCAGTAACCGAAAGGTTGCTAGAACAAATCCCTGAGCCGACAAGTTAAACATCTGTTGTTCTGCCCCTGAACAAGGCAGTTAACCCACTATTCCTAGGCCGTCGTTGTAAATAAGAATTTGTTCTTAACTGACTTGGCTAGTTAAATAAATGTTAAATAAAAAACAGGGTCTTTAACTTACGCTGCTACGCTGATCCTCAACACTGGGGCCTCTCAGGGGTGTGTGCTTAGTCCCCTCCTGTACTCCCTGTTCACCCACGACTGCGTGGCAAAATACGACTCCAACACCATCATTAAGTTTGCTGATGACACAACAATGGTAGGCCTGATCATCGACAACGACGAGACAACCTATAGGGAGGAGGTCAGAGACCTGTGTCACGAGAATTTTCAATTCCAATGATAATAACAATCAATCAATAACTCTGTAAGACCACGGGTTTAATAATAATTAGTCAAAGACTCAGCTTATGCAGAAAGATAGTACCGTTTATTCACGAGAACGTTCTGAAGTCCATTATACAAAGACATTCATTTTATAGCTGCGCACATACTTCCACACAAACAGTAGATATCCTACGCACATACATACACACAAACAGTATGTGAGTTTTATCCTTCTTCATGGTTCTCACCACTGTGTATGCCTACCCAGCCGACAGTTCCATTCCCCCCGAGATTAGAGAAACCTTGAGAAATCCTCCCTGTCCTCCTAAGTTTTCTCAGTTCCTGCCAGGTGGGTTCAAACACAGTCTAACTGTTCTCGGTGTCTTTCATCGCCCCCCCCCCCCCCCCCCCATACAAGTTCAAATCCTGAGCTACGCCTTGTTCAGAAAGTCTGGGTTTTTCCACTATACAGATACATTGTTTTAACCAAATTCTGACTAAAACTACACACATCATCAGAATATCATTTTATGATTCTAATCAATTTCATACAATTATATGGTTTCAGGGTGGAATATTCTAATCATTACTTTAAACATATAAATTCCATTATCAACCTGGCAGTGTGGTGCCAGGACAACAACTTCTCCCTCAATGTGAGCAAGACAAAGGAGCTGATCGTGGACTACAGGAAACAGGCCCCATTAACATCGACGGGGCTGTAGTGGAGCGGGTCGAGAGTTTTTCAAGTTCCTATGTGTCCACATCACCAAAAACTATCATGGTCCAAACACACCAAGATAGTCGTGAAGAGGGCACGACAACACCTTTACCCCCTCAGGAGACTGAAAAGATTTCGCATGGGTCCCCAGATCCTTAAAAAGTTATACAGCTGCACCATCGAGAGCATCCTGACCGGTTGCATCACCGCCTGGTATGGTAACTGATCGGCATATGACCGTAAGGCTCTACAGAGGGTAGTATGTATGGTCCAGTACATCACTGGGGCCAGGATTCCTGCCATCCAGGACCTATATACAAGGCGGTGTCAGAGAAAAGCCCAAATAATTGTCAAAGACTCCAGTCACCCAAGTCATAGATTGTTTTCTCTTCTACCGCACGGCAAGCGGTACCGGAGCGCCAAGTCTAGGACCAAAAGGCTCCTTAACAGCTTCTACCCCCAAGCCATAGACTGCTGAACAATTAATCAAATGCGGGTACTATTTAATGAAGCTTCAAACTAGACAATCTAATGTACTTGTCCTCTTGCTCAGTTATGCACCATGGCCTCCCCCTCCTCTTTCTATTCTGGTTAGAAGCAGTTTGCGCCGTTCTGTGAAGGGAGTAGTACACAGCGTTGGATGAGATCTTCTGTTTCTTGGCAATTTCTCGCATGGAATAGCCTTCATTTCTCAGAACAAGAATAGACTGACGAGTTTCAGAAGAGAGTCCTTTGTTTCTGGCCATTTTGAGCCTGTAATCGAACCCAGAAATGCTGATGCTCCAGATACTCAACCAGTCTAAAGAAGGCCAGTTTTATGGATTCTTTAATCAGGACAACAGTTTTCAGCTTTGCTAACATAATTGCAAAAGGGTTTTCTAATGATCAGTTATCCTTTTAAAATAATAAACTTGGGTTAGCTAACACAACGTGCCATTGGAACACAGGAGTGATGGTTGCTGATAATGGGCGTCCATACGCCTATGTAGATATTCCATTAAAAATCTGCTGTTTCCAGCTACAATAGTCATTTACAACATTAACAATGTGTACACTGTATTTCTGATCAATTTCATGTTATTTTATATGGACAAAAAAATTGCTTTTCTCTCAAAAACAAGGACATTTCTAAGTGACCCCAAACCTTTGAACGGAGTGTATGCACTGTATTGTGTATTAAATACTAATCCAATGTATGCATTCAGAGTAATTCAATTTCTGAATACAAATTCATTTTCTGTTGGCACTAATATCACTCCATATGCAGGTCCTTGGCTCATCGTCTCTCTAGATGGGAAAGAAGTCTTGAAATCGCCAAAGAAACAGAAGGTTAACAAAACCAAGAAAGATTCATCAAAGATGTTTGTGTCTTTGATTAAGACAAGTTCAGCTCTGGAAAACACTATTGGGAGGTGAGATGAGAAGAGATGACATGTTACTTTATTATTTGGTTTTGCATCACAAGCTCCACGTCACACACAATAGAAAAGTTTAAAAAGGCAGACGGCATAATGTCACATATTCTGTAACACATCATCACAGAAGACATAACATGTCATCTAGTGCTGCAAAAACCACTAACTTCAAAAACATCACTGGCTTTTCAGAAAGCCCAGTTGAAAGATTCCTGGCATCAGGATTTCTGGAAACCCGGGGAGTTTTGGGAAAGTTATTGGAAACCAGTTCAATAACAGGCACATTATATGTTTCAGGTGGGGGTGCAAGGTAAATCCAACTGGTTCTTAGGAGCGCACGGCAATCGGTGAATAGGAAAGAGTTCATTGTGGCAAACCCCAACGAAGTCCTGTGGTCTCTGTGTCTCATCAAAGGCAAAGAGATCCATGCCTGTACCAACATTGCCTTTTCTCTCACCCTTACTGGCGGCTTGCCTACAAAAGTGGGGGTGTTTGTGAATTACGACTGCGGTCAGGTCTCGTTTTACAACGTCAAGACCAAGTCTCATATGTACTTGTTCGTCGGTTGTACATTCAGGGAGAATGTGCTTCCTTTCTTTGCCCCTTGTCGAAGTCATGATGATAAGAAAGAGCTCCTCCCTCTGGTTATAGCTCCAGTTCATGTAACAGAATGATTAAAAAATGTTTTGTTAGTTCTAGGATTTCTGGAAAACCAGGTAATTTTTGTAAAGATACCAGAACTTTTCAACCCTAAAACAGAGTTAGGTGATAAAATCGCATAATGTTATTACTGTGTAAGAAAGCCATGTACAGTGATGAGCTGAATTTCTCAGTATTCCTCAATATTAACCTTGTGATTCTATTCTCAATGTGGACTGGTGTTACTCGGGAGATTATTGTGTTGGTATAATGTACACTGAACACAAATATCAACGCAACATGCAACAATTTCTAGAAGGAATTGCTAGAATTGCTATCGCTGAGAATTTCAAGGCTGCTATTGCTGAACTGGACACCAAAATCGAGAGCACCAATCGAACGGTCGCTTCGCAGGGCCAGAGTATTGTGGACCTAGAGAAGGCTTCTGAATTCAACGCTGGTAGGATCGATGAGTTAGAGAAGCTATGTATGGCCTTGCAGGAAAGTATGCAGAGGCTTTCCGTGAAGTGGTTGAGTTAGAAGGCCGGTTCAGACGTCATAACCTTCGCATTGTTGGTCTGGCAGAGGGGGTGGAGGCCGGCTCTCGCCCCACGACTTCTTCGCCGAGCTACTGAGGGATACAATGGGATCGGAAGTTTTTGCTTCGGATCCGCAGCTGGACCGTGCACATCGCGCACTTGTCCCCGTGCCTGGACCGGGCCAACGTCCTTGCCCAGTAATCATCTGTTGTCACAGTTTCAAGACCAAGGATCTTGTCCTGTGTGAAGCTCAGAGGGGTAACCTGTTACATAAAGGACATCCCTTCCATGTCTATGATGATTATGCGCCTGATGTGGCAAAGCAGCACGCCGGCTACAGGGATGTCATGATCAAACTCCATCTTTGCCCCAACCTTTCTCTTCCCTGACAGACTCAGAATTAGACTCCTGAGAAGATTTGTCTCTCCTCGGTTTTGGACGCAGAGAAGTTTATCCGGGAATACACACCAGTCCCCTGTACAGGTTAGAGCGCCTTTTCATTGCGTGCTAGGATCTCCACATGGACTCTAATCCATAATGTGTCATAGCGGGGGAAATCTTGTTCAACTGTTTCAGTAAGGGCTGCCGATTGACGTTTTATTGTTGTTCCCGGACATGTAGGACACTGGTCCGGCCACTGGAGGGCGATCGGAGCTTTCATTTCACTTTCATTCTGGCTGGATGACTGACCTGTCGCTGGATTTCCATGTTTAGAGCAATGCCTGTTTGATTGGCTTGCCAGGTTTGATCATTGACACTTTCGGATGGATGTCCTTATATTCCCCCATCGTTGCTATTTATTTATTTCTCAATTCTTACTTATTATTATTATTATATTTTATTTTGGGGGAGGGGCAGGGGTCGTGCCAGACCTTAAGTTCTTGGTTGGTCTGGGTATGTATGTGTTTATGTGAATATATGTATATATCATTTGTAAAGGAATGTGATGTATTTATATATGTATGTGCAATGCCTCAGACCCCTTGACTTTTTCCACATACTGTTAGGATACAGCCTTATTCAACAATGTTTTCAATTGTTCTTTTTCCTCATCAATCTACACACAATACCCCATAATGACAAAGAAAATTTGGTTTTATAATTTTTTTGCAAATGTATTAAAAACAAAAACTGAAATATCACATTTATATAAGTGTTCAGACCCTTTACTCAGTACTTTGTTGAAGCCTCTTTGGCAGCAATTACAGCCTCGGGTCTTCTTGGGTATGACGCTACAAGCTTGGCACACCTGTATTTGGGGAGTTTCTCCCATTCTTCACTAAAGATCCTCTCAAGCTCTGTCGGGTTGGATGGGGAGCGTTGCTGCACAGCTATTTTCTCTCCAGAGATGTTCGATCGGGTTCAAGTCCAGGCTCTGGCTGGGCCACTCAAGGCATTCAGAGACTTGTCCCGAAGCCACTCCTGCATTGTCTTGGCTGTGTGCTTAGGGTCGTTGTCCTGTTGGAAGGTGAACTTTCGTCTCAGTCTGAGGTCCTGAGCGCTCTGGAGCAGGTTTTCATCAAGGATCTTTCTGTACTTTGCTCCGTTCATCTTTGCCTCATTCCTGACTAGTCTCGCAGTCCCTGCCACTGAAAAACATCCCAAAAGGATGATGCTGCCACCACCATGCTTCCTCGTAAGGATGGTGCCAAGTTTCCTCCAGATGTGACGCTTGGCATTCAGGCCATCTTTCTCATGGTCTGAGAGTCTTTAGGTGCCTTTTGGCAAACTCCAAGTGGGCTATCATGTGCCTTTAACTGAGGAGTGGCTTCTGTCTGGCCACTCTACCATAAAGGCGGTGTTGCAAAGATGGTTGTCCTTCTGGAAGGTTCTCCCATCTTCACCGAGGAACTCTAGAGCTCTGTCAGAGTGTTCGGGTTTTTGTCACCTCCCTGACCAAAGCCCTTCTTCCCTGATTATTCAGTTTGGCCAGGCGGCCAGCTCTAGGAAGAGACTTGGTGGTTTCAAACTCCTTCCATTTAAGAATAATGGAGGCCACTGTGTTCTTGGGGACCTTCAATGCTGCAGATATGTTTTGGTACCCTTCCCCAGATCTTTGCCTCGACACAATCCTGTCTTGGAGCTCTACGGACAATTTGTTGATCTCATGGCTTGGTTTTTGCTCTGACATGCGCTGTCAACTGTGGGCCTTGTATAGACAGGTGTGTGCCTTTCTAAATCATGTCCAATCAATTGAATTTACCACAGGTGGACTTCATTCAAGTTTTCGAAACATCTCAAGGATGTTCAATGAAAACAGGATGCACCTGAGCTCAATTTTGAATCATATAGCAAAGGGTCTGAATACTTATGTAAATAAGGTATTTCTGTTTTTTATTTTTAATACATTTACCAACGTCTTAAAAACCTGTTTTCGCTTCGTCATTATGGGGTATTGTGTGTAGATTGATGAGCATTTTTTTGTTATTTAATCCATTTTAGAATAGGGCTGTAACGTAACAAAATGTGGAAAAAGTCATGGCGTCTGAATACTTTCTGAAGCCACTGTATCTTATTTTGTGTTATTTATTTTTTACCTCAAACTCTGGGTCTTTTTGTATCTGTCTGCTCTTGTATGTTTACTGTATATACGAATTGCATACTTCAAATAAAATAAAATTTTATTTGTCACATACACATGGTTAGCAGATCTTAATGCGAGTATAGCGAAATGCTTGTGCTTCTAGTTCTGACCATGCAGTCTTTTCTACAAAGTACCTATACACCATTCTTGTGTGTGTTCAATAAAAAATATTTGAGCAGAAATTTTGGCCCCTACTTTTCAAAACACAGTGTCAAAATGTCACACCAGCCTAAGCTCTCTCTAAATGAGCATCCTGAACAGATTAAAAGGGAGAATCTTATTTGCATACTCCTCGTGCCCTCTTTCATCTCTCTTCGGCTCCTTCTAAAAAAAACATTGAATGAGAAAGCCAGAGGTCCCTTGTTTGAATAAAGGGTGGATTGTTCTCCATCCTCCCCTGATTCAGAATAAACCATTTTCTTTGCCATGGTATGCTTGGTTCAATAGCTATTTACAAGAGAAAACCAAATATCCAATATAAAACTCATTTTACCTCAGTGCCGAATTGAACCACATACCTATTGAACCATATATCTACAGGCTCTAAAAAGTTGGGTAAGCAATACTTTCCTGTGGATATTTTGTATCAAATTTCAACCAGCTGAAGGAGAAACCTCACAGACAACTGGGTAGAGTAAGTTCAAATGTAATTGTATTAAATATTCTGGCTTGTAAGGAACATTTACACGATTTTGCAGACATTAGTTTCAGGCTGTATATACCGATTCATTGTGTATTACAGCCTGGTTAATCAGACTTGCTTCTGTAGTGCTTGGCTGTGTTCGAAAGCATCAAAACCGTGATGTATCTTGGGTAAATTGTGACAGACTAAACTACAAATAATATTGAGTAGATATTTATGAGGGAAAGTGATTATTAGATGTCTACACGCCCATTGTGATTTCTGGCTATTGGGGGGAGGAGGGTGTGAGAAAAGGTGAAGATGAGGGAGGCACAACTTTTCTACTAGGTACTGTAGTCATAAAGCATCTGATTAGGATTGCTGATCTAGGATCAGCTTTGCATTTTAACCATAATGAATATGATTATGTGGACAAAGGGGCCTGATCCTAGATCAGCACTTCTGCTTTGTAAATACAGGCCCAGGTGAAGTTTGGACACACCCACAGAGTGCATATTACTCAGAGCAAAAGAAGAGGGGGAAAGAGATACTGCAGGGCGTGTGGTGTTGAGAGAGAGAGCGGGTGGGGGACTGTAGTGAGTTCGTTTTCACAGGGCCAAAACCTTTTGTGGATTTACATAGACAGACGGCCTGTATAATACAATACAGTGGTGTGGGGCTCCAACACCCAGAGGACTGTACAGAGACACGGCACTGTGTGGACTCACACAAGAAAATCAGGAAAACTTCATCAGCATGCAGAGTAAGTTATATACCTTTATATATAATGACCTTTGATCCCTTTCATAGGCCTGTTATATAATGGCAATCTCATAGGTTATCCTCGAATTGGTTACCAGTAATGATTGTAAACTTTTTTGGACATAGGAGTTTTTTCACAGTATATGGTTCAATAGTTTTCATCAGTGTGTTTAAAGAAATATTGATGTAGTATGGAACATAACGTACAAAAGTCTGACTCGATGGTGTGGGAGGAGAAATGATCAAGGTCCCACATTGTGTTTGTGATCAAGGTCCCACAATGTTCAAGGTCCCACAATGTGAATTATTAGTGTCTTTTTTTTGGTAATTGTTTTGCATGAATTTGATGATACTTGTGTAGAAATTGACATTTGTGATTCTGCCATATGCTCTCACTTAAAAATTTCAAACTTCCTGTATTTGAGGAGCTGAAGTTTTGCTAAAAGAGTATCGTTATCTGAAGTTGAAAAGGCATTTATTGAAACATGGCTGGTGTCATATCAGTTTATATGGGCACAGTGCACTCACTACCTTTGACCAGAGTGCTCTAAATAGGCAATATGGTGCCATTTGAGACACAGTCAAACTGTGTGGTACCATCCAGGACGATTAGTTGTTCTTTAAACCTAGAGCAGGTGCATGGTAGAGGTACAGCCTGCATTTCTACATTCCAGGGACGGTTTACAGCTGAAGTATACGGATCAATCTTTTTCACAACCCGTTTCCTGATAGGAGTGAGCGAGCCTTGTGTTGGTGTTTGTATTTGTGTTTAAAATTGGAAGTAGTGCATGGATGAAGTTAGAGCTGTTGAGCTCTTTTGAATTTCCTGGCATTTTTGTTAACCAGCCATGAACACTCTCTCTCTCTCGCCTCTCTCCTCTCTCTTTCCTCTCTTTTTCTCTCTCTGCCTCGCTTACACACTCACTCACCCACACACGCTGTCTCTCTCTCTCTCTCTCTCTCTCTCTCTCTCTCTCCCCCCCCCGTCAGGTGTGAGTTCCCCAGGCAGGGGGGGCACCCTGTCGGAGGAGTCGTTCCAGTGTTCTATCTGCCTGGAGGTCTTCGTGGAGCCCGTCTCTACCCCCTGCGGACACAGCTTCTGCAAGGCATGTCTGCAGGTACCACATGTACTTTATAAAGCCCTTGTTACATAAGCAGTTATCACAAAGTACTTTGCAGTTACCTGGGCCTAGAGCCCAAAGAGTAGGCAAAGCAGAAGCAAAAGTTCAGTGGCTAGGAAAAACTAGCGCAATAGAGAGGAACCCGGCTATGAGGGGCGGCTGAAACTGACGCTGTTATTTCAACCCCTCGTGGGTGTGTGTGTGTGTGTGTTTTCATGGACTATAAGGCAAATTAATCAATAACCTTCTTCTTCTGCTGCTCCTCCTCCTAAGGGCTACTGGGACCACAGCAAGAAGTTCCTGTGCCCCATGTGTAAGAAGAGCTACAGCCGGAGGCCGGAGCTCAGCATCAACCGGGTCCTCGCCGAGATCGCTGCCCACTTCCAGGGCCTCGAAGTAGGGGCTGTTTCACCAAACACGAAGGGGGGTGCGGTGGCTGGGAGTCCGGTGGCGGGTCACAGGGTTCATGGAGAGTCACCAGCAGCTGCGGCGGAGGGTGGAGAGTTTGCCCGGGCAGGCGAGGTGCCGTGTGATGCGTGCATCGGAAGGAAGATGAGGGCACTGAAGTCGTGTCTCAACTGTCCAGGGTCATTCTGTGAGGCACATCTCCGACATCATAAGTGAGAAATAACACACATAATTGATTTGCTTTTATCTTCTTCCCTTTATTTCTTTCACGTTTTATGTCATTGTCAATCTAACTGTGAGATTTAGATAAACATCCCCTGTTGTGTCCTTGGAATTCCAAAAAAGGTGAAAGGTGATTCAAAACAATCTTGTTGCAGCAGTAATTTACGGGAGTCACCTTTCCTTGTTTCGATTACCAAGGACTACATGACTATGCCCAGAAAAGCACACCGTTCCTTTGTTTCCGCCGGCACACCTAACCTAAAATGAACGTTAACACAGGAAGGTGAAGTCTCTGACGTTTCACCGCCTCGTGGAGCCTGTGCATCATCTGGAGGAGAAGATCTGTAAGAAGCATGAGCGCCTGCTGGAGGTCTACTGCCGCAACGACCACGGCTGTGTCTGTATCTCCTGCGCCGAGGCCACCCACAAGACTCACGAGATTGTCTCTGTTGACCGCGAGTGGAAGAAAAAGATGGTGAGTCCAGGGGAGAACAGGGTGGTAGGGTGGATGGGGGACAGTAGGCAGATAGAAAGGCAGGCCTTAGCTCAGCAGGTTTACATTTTAGCTGATGAGATTGTTTCTCTCGCAGTCTTGTGGCGCTCTGGAGACCATCGTGGGTCAAATGTACATTGATAGAGTAATGCCCAAAGTAAAAGTTACAATATAAACTGGGTGGTTCTATCCCTGAATGCTGATTGGCTGACAGCCATTGTATATCAGACTTTATACCCCGGGTATGACAAAACATTGTCACATCTGCTCCTGCAACGCCCTCTTCTGCTTATCCTGTGTCTCCTTGAACTGCCACCACTCCCCCAGTACTCTCTCCCTCTCTGTGTGTGTGTGTGTGTGCGTGTGTGTGTGTGTGTGTGTGTGTGTGTGTGTGTGTGTGTGTGTGTGTGTGTGTGTGTGTGTGTGTGTGTGTGTGTGTGTGTGTGTGTGTGTGTGTGTGTGTGTGTGTGTGTGTGTGTGTGTGTGTGTGTGTGTGTGCGCGGGTGCGGGTGCGGGTGCGGGTGCGTGTGTGTGGGCGGAGACAGGTGTGCTGGAGTCAACCCGCTCTGACTCTGGTCCCTGTCTCCAGTTCCACGTCTCATCATCCTGCTACTCTGTCCTCGAATACCCACTCTACTACTCCCTTGGATTCCCCTCCGAACCTGCTTACCCTGTCCCAACCCCTCTCGCTCCAGCCTCAGCCTGGTTTTCTGCAACCCACCCGAGCTTCCCCTAGCCTGCACTCCGTCTTCCCCCTGTGTTTCAATAACTACCATGGTTACTTCATCCCAGTCTCCTCGTCTGAGTCTGCTCTTGGATTCCATTGTTCCACTCCTTGTAGCAAACATACATTTTTACTGCTCTAATTACATTGGTAACCAGTTTATAATAGCAATAAGGCACCTAAGGGTCTGTGCTATATGGCCAATATACCACGGCTGAGGGCTGTATCCAGGCAATCCGTGTTGCGTCGTGCATACGAACAGCCCTTGGCCATGGTATATTGGCCATATACCAACCCTCCCCCCATGCCTTATTGCTTAACTATACAGCTGTTTATAGCCCATAGACTACTCCATATCAGCTTGTGTCTTTACATGTGAAAAATTGTTTGGTAAAAATTGGTAAATTAAGTCCAGTAAACCTGCCTTATGTGTATAATGTAGAGTATTAAACAGTATCTCTTGGATCTGGGTACTGATCTAGGGTCGATGCAATCTTATGATATAATAGACAAAACTGACCGCAAATTAGCTACCATGAGATGCTTTATGAATATGAACCCTGCCCTCACACAGAATTATTTGGGCAAGAGGAGGTCGGAGCTGAAATACATGATCAAGGAGCGGACCAAGAAGCTGGAGGAGATCAAACAGTCCATACGGGTCATCAAAGTGAGTCCATTGTATAAATGTTGATGTCATCAAAATGTGTCAACTTTGTCTTTTGTGCTGTTTGATTGAGTGAGAGTGAGCTGGGTTGTGTTCATTAGGGCAAAACATAGCAAAACAACAATAGTCAATAGTAAAACAGGGACAGGCCTCTAGATTCAGCCGCAGGCCGATTTTTGTCAGAGCGGAGGGTCGGTGGCCGGAACACAATTATAATAATTTGCACGCTGCAATTTTACCACAACTAAGCACAAAAAGAGTTGAATTAGAAAATACAATAATTTCATACCTTGATTACATTGACAAACGATCACAACTTTTTTTTAAATGCGGAATTCCTGCAGATTTGTCTTATTTTCACCCAAATCTAAAATCATTAAAATAAATAAAATAATCACTCTGTTGCTGTAACGGCTTTCTTCCTGGGATGAAGGAGAGGACCAAAACGCAGCGCGGCTAGTGTTCAACATGTTTAATGACAAAGAGGCGATAACGTGAACACTATACAAAATACAAAATAACAAACGTGAAAACCGAGACAGTCCTATCTGGTGCGGAACACAAAGACAGAAGACAACCACCCACAAACCCCAACACAAAACAAGCCACCTAAATATAATTCCCAATCAGAGACAACACAAAACACCTGCCTCTGATTGAGAACCATATTAGGACCAAACATAGAAACAGACAAACTAGACACACAACATAGAATGCCCACCCAGCTCACGTCCTGACCAACACTAAAACAAGTAAAACACACAAGAACTATGGTCAGAACGTGACAGTTGCCTACCCGTTTTACAGTAAGCTATGGCTGATTGTCCTACTACCTCTTGACCATGGCTTTTTGTTTTTTAGGTTCTATTATTTCTGTAAAATAAATATTGGTCTTGATCGGACATATGGATGAATAAACTTACAATGTCTAAATAAAATAAATCCACATAGTCGCATCCCCCCATAATGTCCCATACAATACAGTGCCCCCTTATAACACAGTGTCCCCATATAACACATTGTCCCCATATAACACATTGTCCCTACTCTAGGCTTCCATAGAAATCATTATTTGGTTGTTTTGTAATGTCTCTGGTCCACCCCCTAAGCCTAGGCAGACTAACCGGTGTGGCAAGTGCAAACAATTACCTTTGGCCCCTCACCCCGTTTTTACCCTATAGTCCTTACCTACAACCTCCTGGAAACTCCCTTTGCAGATTAAAGAGGTTAGCAGATAGAATTACTGTGTGAAGAAATCCGGGATTCAAACACAACAAAACGGCCACCCCGCCACTTGTTTAGGTAAACGGCTTGAGAGATAGGGCTGTAGGAATGTAACTGCTCTCAAGTTCATAGCCAGTGCTGGTTATTTACCAAGCCAGCCTAGGTTCACAGCTACACTGGGTGACAAGTCTCCTGGTCAGATATTGACTGTAAATAGAGTGCAGTGCGACTGTGGTCCGCTTGACCCGTATTTAAAAATACAATGAGGATGAGGTTACAGAGGGAGTGGATATCTTGGTGGGTGACTTTCTGACTTAGAGAAAGGGATCTACTTTGTTTTGTTTTTTCATAGGTTTTGATTTCCTGTGCTCTCATAATCTTTCAATCTCTTGTCCTCAAATGTCTCCAACTAGGTAATATTATACTCTTTACATATTTTATCACATGAACATGTGCCGTGTGACTTGGAAAGGAAACGTAACAAAACACGTACTGTCTCCTCCAACTCACGCAGGTAGATATTTAGCTATAGGACAGTCGAACCGGTTAGGCCAGTTGTGCTGTATGTGTACCAAACAGAGCTTTGACAGCTTTAGAGTTATTTCACATCACTCAAACACCTACCTCGGGCTGCTGCGTGTTTTAACTCTAACGCCTCTCTCCCATATCTCCCCATCTTAAAGAGCAGTGCCCAGAGGGAGTTGGGAGAGAGCTGCCAGCTGTACACCGCTATTGATGCTGCAGTATTACATTTACATTTTAGTCATTTAGCAGACGCTCTTATCCAGAGCGACTTACAGTAGAGTGCATACATTTTATTACATTTTACATACTGAGACAAGGATATCCCTACCGGCCAAACCCTCCCTAACCCGGACGACGCTATGCCAATTGTGCGTCGCCCCACGGACCTCCCGGTTGCGACAGAGCCTGGGCGCGAACCCAGCCCAGCCTGGGCGCGAACCCAGAGACTCTGGTGGCGCAGCTAGCACTGCGATGCAGTGCCCTAGACCACTGCTCCACCCGGGAGGCCCCTGCACATAAAGTATGCTACTTTATGTGCAGCGTGTCTTTATAACCTAGGCCATCTCTGACTATTAAGCAGTGCTCAGAAGGAACTGGAGGAGAGCTGGCAGGTGTTGCTGTATGTCTCTGGTGTGGTATGTCTCTGCAGTATGTCTCTGTCCCTATAACCTCTCCTAACGTCTCTATGTATCTTCAGAGCGGTTCTCAGAAGGAGCTAGAGATGTGTCTCTGTATGCCACTTAATCTCGGGTTACGTAATCCACTTAATCTCAACGTATCAAGCAAGTTGTGCATAAACTGAGGTGTGAGGAGCGGATGAGTGAGTTTTGGACGAGTTGTTAACATGTTGATCTGACGTAAAGACGTTCAGTTTAATTGCACGACAATATGCAACAATATGCCACTATAACCTCTCAGTATGTCTAGCTGTAACCTCTACTATGTCTTCAGAGCAGTGCTCAGAAGGAGTTGGAGGAGAGCTGGCAGGTGTACGCGGAGCTTCAGTGTCTAGTGGAGCAGAGCCAGGCTGAGCTGGTGGAGCTGATCTCTACGAGGCAGCGCAAGGCTGAAAGGCATGCCCAGGAGCTGGCCCGAGGACTGGAGAGCGACCTGAGTCATCTCAGGAAGAGGAACGAAGAGTTGGAAGCCCTGGCACAGAACCAGGACAAAGTCATCTTCCTCCAGGTAGGCTACGACACAACAAGGAGATAAATACACACAGAAACACAGAGAGAGAGACCCACACTCTCTCTTAAACCCAGTGGTGTAAAGTACTTAAGTAAAAATACTTTAAACACTGTGTTTAGTACTACTTAAGTTTTTTTTTTTAGGGTATCTGTACTTTACTTTACTATTTATATTTTTGGCAACTTTTACTTCACTACATTCCTCAAGAAAATAATGTACATCTTACTCCATACATTTTCCCTGAAACCCAAAAGTACTCGTTACAGTTTGACAGGAAAATGGTCCAATTCACACACTTATCAAGAGAACGTCCCTGGTCACCCCTACTGCCTCTGATCTGGCGGACTCACTGAACACAAATTATAATTGTAAATTATGTCTGTGTTGGAGTGTGCCACTGACTATCCGTCAATAACAAATGTAAAAAATCGTGCCATCTGGTTTGCTTAATATAAGGAACTTGAAATGATACATTATTTTACTTTTACTTTTGATACTTAAGTACATTTTAGCAATTCAATTTACTTTTGATACTTAAGTATACTTAAAACAAAATACTTTTAGACTTTTACTCAAGTAGTATTTTACTGGGTGACTTTCACTTTTACTTGAGTCATTTTCTATTAAGGTATCTTTACTTTTACTCAAGTATGACAATTTAGTACTTTTTCCACCACTGCTTAAACCCCGCCTTGTCCTCTCCTGCAGAGACTGTCCGCCCTAGCGCTCCTCCCAGAGCCCATTGATTGGTCAGGAGTGAGTGTGAACACTGACCTGTACCTGGGTACCATCCAATCATCCGTCAGTGCTCTCGTCGACAAGTTCCAGGAAGAAATCAAGAGCCTGTATGGAAAAGGTGGGCAAAATCTGCTATTATTACATAGAGCAAATCTGACCTTGTTTGCCATGTACAGTAGTGCATTTCCTGCAGTATAAGGCGCTATTAAAAAGCCGAGCAATATGTTTAAAAAAGGTGTAATTCCAGAGACAAACATAGTCACTTGCTTCCTGTTGTGTGACCTCACTTCATGTGTCTAAATCCCATCTCTACAAGTTAGCTGTATCCATAAGCACTGATCTAGGATCAGCTTCCCTTCCTCAAATCCTTACCTCAACTATAGTGCAGGAAAAACACAAAACTGACCTTAGATCAATGTCTGGGTGCGACTCAATCAGAGATATCTAGGTATCTAGGTCATTAGACTGGCATCTCTATATAGAGAGTGAGTCATCAGATGGGATACATAGTGAAGTATAGTAGATGCCAAAGTTCAGCCATCTGTCAGTAATGAGATGGCAACAACAGGCTGTCAGACTGATACCCCCACAGGTGGTGGGATTAGCACTGTCTGTTTGCCTCCAATTCCAACACGTGTCTGCTGTGACTTTGACTCTCTGACTCCCTCTCTGACTGACTGTCGCTCTCTCCCTCTTTCTCTCTCTCTCCCTCTCTCTGTCTCTGACTGTGTGTGTCTCTCTCGCTCTCCTTTACAGAGCTAAGGAAGCTGCAGAACTATGCAAGTGAGTACAGTTAGAGTTCCCTTTTTCTCTTTTTAAAGAGTGGTGGGAATTTGACTTGCAAGTTTGATTATTGGGATATAAATTCTCCTCTTTGAAACAACTTTGTGTTTTAGTTTAACCTTAGCAGAGACTTTGTTGATCCTCAGTTTTTCTGCTCTGTCTACTCTGCACCACATGGTGGCAGCACTGGGTCATCACAACAGTTTGGAAGGATACAAACCTATACAGTATTAGTGGAAAGAAAGTGATATGTTGTTTACTCTAGAGTGTTTTACATTGCTTTAAATGGAATTGCTTTAAATGGAACATTGCTTTAAATGGACTGGTTACAATAGAACCGGCCCTCTTCTAAATAGGACTCACACTGTTCTCATTAGAATCAATGCTGTTCTCAATAGAACCGGCAGTGTTCTCAACCCGCTTCTCTCTCTCTGGTCCTCCCCTCCAGGTGAGGTGTTCTTGGACCCGGGCACAGCCCAGAGGAACCTGGTCCTGTCAGAGGACGGTCGCCAGGTGATGTACGAGGAACGAAAGCACAACCAGTCAGAAGGCACTCGCCGCTTCAACCCCGCCCTCTTCGTGCTCGCATGCGAGTGCCTCTCCTCGGGACGCCATTACTGGGAGGTCGATGTGGGCCGTAAGACCGCCTGGACTGTGGGCGTGGTGCGAGCATCGGCCCGCCGGAAGGGAGAGATCAAGCTGAGCCCCGATGGAGGGTACTGGGGCCCTTTTTATTATGTTTTTACTTTTTGAATTGAAATTCCATACATTTTGAAGGATTCAAAAGTAAAATCAAAATCTACACATCGCTCAACAAATGTATACACAAAACACATGCAGGGTTTCACAGGAATTTCAAAGGAATTCAAACAGTTTAGGAGAGATCATGACTTATCAGTGTGGCAAAGTACTTAACTAATTTTAATCGAAATCTATAGTGATCAACTCCCATAATTGTATGGATGTAATATTTAGCAAGAATAATAATCTCATCTCATTGCATCACATAGGTACTGGTGCCTGTGGCTGAAAAGTGGGGAGGTCAAGGCTCTGGCTTCCACCCGACTGGCCCTGCAGCTGGCCTCTTACCCCCAGAAGATTGGGATCTTCCTCGACTACGAAGGCGGCCAGGTGTCGTTCTACGACGTCAAGAAGCACACGCACCTCTTCACATTTGAGGATACCTTTAATGAGAGTTTGTACCCCATCTTCAGCCCCTGTCTCAATCAAGAGGGAAAGAACGCGGCCCCCCTCATCATCAGTGCAGTGGAGCATAGCTGAGATGAGACATGACATGGGCTACATGCCAAATGCCACCCAATTCCTAGAGCAAACTAATTTTGACACGATCTATAGTGCACTACTTTTGACACTATGTAGGGAGTGCACTAACTTTGAACAGAGGCCCATGCACTACCTTTTCACCAGGGACCATAGAGCTTCGGTCAAAAGTAGCGCACTATGTCGGAGTCCCTTTAAGACACAACCATGACATGGCGTGCCCCCTTCTGCTCAGAGGTTGACCAGTCACAGTTTAGTCACTTGAATAGGGCCTGAGTTGTTCCTCACGGTGTGATCTTAACAGGAAAAATTCTGAGACCCAAATGATGGCCTATATACTGTATAACTACAGCCCAGAGTTTTCCCTGGTCATACTTTAGGCTAAACAGTGAACAACTAAACATGTTAAGGATCTCTTAAAGGGATGGTTCTTTGAATAAAAATCCTCACTGTGAAACACTGTGTTTACTTTTCCCTAGACATTTTGTAAGTCTAGAAGTCAATTGGAAGCTGTAAACATAACTACAGTACTTCTATAAATTCACAGACAAGACATTATTCTTACTTTTGTACTTCAATCAGCAACTTCTAAATAAAGATTTTCTATCAATAAATAAATGACCCCTGACATGATCTCCATCTAAAGTTCTAGGAACTGAAATAACTACAGCAAATTCAGAGTAGACTTGGAGGTATGTAACTTACACCTGAAGTGAGAGACCTAGTTCAACGACATTGTGTGGTATTGTCTGTGTTTGTTCATTATTGTGTTGAATGGGTGAAAAATCTAGACAAATGTTAGGCTATACGCAGAAACAGCAACACAACCCCAGTGTCGAATTTAGGGCTAATGCTGTTCTCCTTCGAGCAGAGCGGTCCATGCCGTGAAAGTGTAAATTGGTAACTGGGATAAGGTGGGGAGGGGAGGGAGAGGGGCATATTTTAGGGCCGAGTGGCTGGGGGCTAGTGGGGGTGTTGGTGGCAGCAGTGTCATGTGTCAGTGTTTGGCCAGAGCGGTCACTCTGTACAGTGGCTTTCTGCAACAGCTGCTTCTCTCTGGTGAGTGTCCGCATTTCTTCTCTCTCTCTTTGTATGTTTTCTTTCTACCTTTTAACTGCGTCAGTAAAAATACACGCAAGGTTTGCTTTGTGCAATAATCGTTTTTTGACTGTTGAAGTTCAATCAGGACAGAGAGGAAAGAGATTAATAACGTTTATATTGTGAGGCTTCCACAAAAGCTTGATCTGAACTTTCTCTTTTCTTGTACTAAGTTGTTGAAATATCTTGATTTTGTACTGCAGGTGGGATGGAGGAAGAATATAAAAACAAATTTTTTCGAAATGGAGTTATGTGAAGATTAAATGGATTGAGAAGATACAGAACGTCCGTGCTTGGTTATGTCCCAAAAATCTCTCCTTCCTCCTGAAGTGTGCACTTGTTCACAATTTTGTGGGGGCTCCCGAGTGGCGCAGCGGTCTAAGGCACTGCATCTCAGTGCTAGAGGCGTCACTACAGACACCCTGGTTCGGATCCAGGCTGTATCACAACCGGCTGTAATTGGGAGTCCCATAGGGCAGCGGACAATTGGTGTCGTCCGGGTTTGGCCGGTGTGGGCCGTCATTGTAAATAAGAATTTGTTCTCAACTGACTTGCCTAGTTAAATAAAAGATAAATAAAATGTAAAAGCATTGCATCTTTTTCTTTCAAATCCATGAAGGGAAGTGAACAAGTGCACACTTCAGGAGAAAGGAGAGATTATTGGGACACACTCGTTGTTTATGAGAAAGAAAGCAGAGCAGGAGAGAGACTGGACTGATATTTTTGGAAAGAGGCTAATCTTTTACATCTATGAATAGCCAACCTTCTAGCCAGGGTGGGTGTCCCAAATGGTAGCCTATTCCCTATATAGTGCACTACTTCTGACCAGAGCCCTATGGGCCCTAGGGGACCTGCTCAAAAGTAGTGCACTCGATAGGGTATAGGGTTCAATTTGGAAAGCAGCCCATGTGTTCATAAATGCTCACTGCTCAAAAAGCTATGGGCACCCACGGTCCGCGGGGTGCACATAGCTTTAACTTGCTGACAGTCCGCTTTCGAAAACCAAACAATTCTTGCTTGGTATATTTAGCATGGGGGATAATTTAAGTAAAGAATGCCCACATGCTTTTCAATAGCTCTCACTTGGCTCGTGATCGAAGTGGCCAGGACTTCAACTAGATGTGGTTAGGGTTGTAATATGACCTCCGAGAAGCAATAGAAGCTAATATCTACGTTTGAATCTGCTGTTAGGGTTCCAGAAATATAGTTTGGAGGCCATACAAGTTAACATCCAATTAACATCCAAAGAGAAGTAGGAACATTATGACGCATCCACATCCACATTACAACACATCCACACTAAAATAAACCCGATCTGATATAATGCCTGCTTTATGGCCTGGATCTCACAGGTCCGATATGACAGGTCAGACAACGATCCCAATGTAAAGTGTTACAGAACACTGTAATGTTAAGTATGACCGTGCACGGTCTTCTCTGCCAGTAATGGCTTACCTTGCAGGAAATCATGGAAATCTGACGGAGGAGCAGGTCCACTGCTCCATCTGTCTGGACGTGTTCACCAACCCTGTCTCCATACCCTGTGGACACAACTTCTGCCGCTGCTGCATCCTAGACTACTGGAAGACCACCACCCTGTTCCAATGCCCCATGTGCAAGAAGACCTTCTTCAAGCGGCCCGACATTAGCATCAATACCGTCCTGAGGGAGATCGCTGAGCAATTTAAGGACATCCGGGTTAGCAACGCCGAGCGTCTCCAGCAGCAGGAACTGAAAGAGGAACGAGATTTGCAGAAGAAGATGGAAGAGCAGAAGAAGAAGGAGGAGGAGCAGAAAACGATGGAGCGGGAAATGAAGATGAAAGAACAACAGGAGCTGGTTCAAAAGCAGCAGAAACTTCTCCAGGAGCTGAGACTGAAGCAGGAGATGCAGAAGCTGCAGCTGCCACAGCTGCAACGAACGACGAGCCAGGAACCGGAGAAACCAATAGAAGGAAAACCAGGAGAGAAGCCAGAGGGAGAGCCAGAGGAACCTCCAGCCGATGCTCCTCCATCCTCACCCCACAGCCCATGGGGCGAGGTGTCGTGTGATGTCTGCATGGGCGACCGGATGAAGGCCGTCAAATCCTGCCTGGTGTGTCTGACCTCATACTGTGAGGAACACATCAAGAACCACAACACACGCTTCACCAAACACAAGCTGATCGAACCCGTGACTAACCTGGAAGAGAGGATGTGTCCCAAGCACGAGAGGCTTCTGGAGCTGTTCTGCAAGAAAGACCATATCTGTGTGTGTGTGCTGTGTACGGAGACGGACCACAGAGCTCACTTTACTGTACCTGTAGAGAGGGAGTGGACTGATAAGAAGGTGAGAAGAATTTGTAGAGGCTATTACAGTAAAGGCTACAGTGTATGTTTTTTTATTTTTTATATATGGTGAAACGTTATTCATCCAGGTTAGTTTTGTTGCGATTAAACAAGTGTACAGTACACTACCGTTCAAACATTTTACAACACCTGCTCATTCAAGGGTTTTTCTTTATTTTTACAATGTTCTACATTGCAGAATAATAGTGAAGACATCAAAACTATGAAATAACACATGTGGAATCAGGTTGTTACCAAAGAAGTGTTAAACAAATCAACATATATTTTATATTTGAGATTCTTCAAATAGTCACCCTTTGCCTTGATGACAGCTTTTCACACTCTTGGCATTCTCTCAACCAGCTTCATGAGGTAGTCACCTGGAATGCATTTCAATTAACAGGTGTGCCTTCTTAAAAGTTAATTTGTGGAATTGATTTCCTTCTTACTGTGTTTCAGCCAACCAGTTGTGTTGTGACAAGGTAGGGGGGTATACAGAAGATATCCATATTTGGTAAAAGACTAAGTCCATATTATGGCAAGAACAGCTCAAATAAGCAAAGAGAAATGACAGTCCATCATTACTTTAAGACATGAAGGTCAGTCAATACGGAAAATTTGAACGTTTCTTCAAGTGCAGTCGCAAAAACCATCAAGCGCTATGATGAAACTGGTTCTCATGAGGACCGCCACGGGAATGGAAGACCCAGAGTTACCTCTGCTGCCAAGGATAAGTTAATTAGAGTTACCAGCCTCAGAAATTGCAGCCCAAGTAACAGACACATCTCAACATATACTGTTCAGAGGAGACTGTGTGAATCAGGCCTTCATTGTAAAATTGCTGCAAAGAAACCACTACCAATATGAAGAAGAGACTTTCTTGGGCCAAGAAACATGAGCAATGGACATTAGACCGAGGGAAATTTGTCCTTAGGTCTAATGAGTCCAAATTTGCGATTTTTGTTTCCAACTGCCGTGTCTTTGTGAGACGCGGTGTGGGTGAATGGATGATCTCCGTATGTGTATTTCCCACCGTAAAGCATGGAGGAGGTGTTATGGTGTGGGGGTGCTTTGCTGGTGACACTGTCTGTGATTTGTTTAGAATTCAAGGCACACTTCACCAGCATGGCTACCACAGCATTCTGCAGCGATACGCCATCCCATCTGGTTTGCGCTTAGTGGGACCATCATTTGTTTTTCAACAGGACAATGACCCAACACACCTCCAGGCTGTGTAAGGGCTATTTTACCAAGAAGGAGAGTGATGGAGTGCTGCATCAGATGACCTGGCCTCCACAATCCCCCGACCTCAACCCAAATGAGATGGTTTGGGATGAGTCGGACTGCAGAGTGAAGGAAAAGCAGCCAACAAGTGCTCAGTATGTGTGGGAACTCCTTCAAGACTGTTGGAAAAGCATTCCAAGTGAAGCTGGTGGAGAGAATGCCAAGAATGTGCAAAGCTGTCATCAAGGCAAAGGGTGGCTATTTGAAGAATCTCAAATATAAAATATATTTTGATTTGTTTAACACTTTTTTGGTTACTACATGATTCCATATGTGTTATTTCATAGTTGTGATGTCTTCACTATTATTCTACAATGTAGAAAATAGTAAAAATAAAGAAAACCCCTTAGATGAGTAGGTGTTCTAAAACTTCTGACCGGTAGTGTATATATCGAGAATCAGTTGTCAATTGGTTTAGCATTTTCAAAGACATACAGTAACTATTGTGCCGTTCAGGCTTGATGCAGCGATCAGAAGCTAAATGCAGCTATAAAAAAAAACTAGTCACATTTTGTCCACACGATTTGCAGACATTTATGGTCAGCTACCAATAAATGCCAGTGAAGCTGTAAAAGTACATTTTAGAAGAGGTCAACTGTAATTGGTACATAAATCCACCAATAACACACTACAGTTTGTGGAGGCCTAGCTCTACATTTAGTTGAAAATAGGCTGCCTAGCCTGAATTTCGGTCAGTTTCCTTGTCAGTCATTGTCAACATGTTGTATAAACAGATCTGGGACCAGGCTATAGAGTGCTATAGACTGTAAGATGAATTATCTCTCACCCACAGTGCCTTCAGATACAGTAGTATTCACACCCTTTGTCTTTTTCCACATTTTGTTGTGTTACAGCCTGAATTCAAAATGGATTCAATAGATTTTTTTCTCACTCATTGACACACAATACCCCATAATGATGAAGTGAAAACATGTATTTTGACATTTTTGCAAATGTATTAAAAAATAAATACGGAAACAGCTCATTTACATAAGTATTCACGCCGCTGAGTCAATAAATGTTAGAATCACCTCTAGCAGCAATATGCAGAGTCTTTCTGGGTAAGTCTTAAATATTTTTAATTTTCAAGTCTTGCCATACACTTTCAAGATGATTTAAGTCAAAACTGTAACTAGGCCACTCAAGAACATTCAATGTCGTCTTGGTAAGCAACTCAAGTGTAGATTTGGCCTTGTGTTTTAGGTTATTGTCCTGCTGAAACGTAAACCTCTAGGATTTTGCCTGTGCTTAGCTCTATTCCATGTCTTTTTATCCTAAAAAACTCCCTAGTCCTTGCCGATGACAAGCATACCCATAGCATGATGCAGCCATCACCGTGCTTGAAAATATGATGTGATTTGTTGGATTTTCCCCTTTTTTTGTGCAATTTCTCAGTTTTCTTCTATCACAGTCATTAAACTCTGTAACTGTTTTAAAGTCACCATTGGCCTCACGGTGAAATCCCTGAGCGGTCGCCTTCCTTTCTGGCAACTGAGCCTGTATCTTTGTAGTGACTGGGTGTATTGATACACCATCCAACGTATAATTAATAAATTCACCATGCTCGAATGGATATTTAATATCTCCTTTTTTTATTTGTACCCATCTACCAATAGGTCCCCTTTGCAAGTCATTGGAAAACCTCCATGGTCTTTGTGGTTGAATCTGTGTTTGAAATTCACTGCTCAACTGAGGGACCTTACAGATAATTGTATGTGTGGGGTACAGAGATGAGGCAGTCATTCAAAAATCATGTTTATTCCATGCTTATTCTGTGACTTGGTAAGCACATTTTTACTCCTGAATTTATTTTGGCTTGCCATAACAAAGGGGTTGAATACCTATTGACTCAAAACATTTCAGCTTTTCATTTTGTATTAATTTGTCAAAAAAATAATAAAATCGTAATTCCGCTTTAACATTATGGGTTATTGTGCGTAAGCCATTGACACAACATCTCAATTTAATCCATTTGAATTTAAAATGTGGGAAAAGTAAAGGGGTGTGAATAGCTCCTGAAGGCACTGAATGTTCTCCACAGGCTCAGCTGAAGAAGACCGAGATAGATGTGCAGCAGATGATCCAGGAAAGACTGAAGAAGATGGAGGAGATCAAGCACTCAGTGGAGCTGAATAAGGTGAGTTGTTGCCTGCATCCAAAATGGTGCCCTATTCCCTACATAGTTCACTGCGTAGGGTATAGGGTGCCATTTCAGACGCAGTCTTTATTTGTCCCGGTGGTAAAATATATGCTAATTTGTCATGTTGACAGTCGGGATTTACACTGCACAACATTTTTGATCATATAGTCAACATCTGATGTAATTGACAAAATAAGCTGCTGGATTCTCGAAGATAATTTCGCTTTGGACATTAGCCCGATGTGGGGACCAGAATACATGGCTTCTGGATAGATTTGGTCTTTGCTGGATATATTTGATCTTTGCTTCGAAGCATTGGCAAACTATATTGTAGGACAAACAAAATCGAAATTGTTTCTAGTCAGGCAACCTAATGGTTGCCTTGTGGGAGGGCTTATGGGTCTCCCGTAACATCCTGTCACATCCAAAGGGAATTTATCAGCCTTAAAAGGCCAAAGAGATTGCATCCAAATGGCAGATGTAGTGCACTAGTTTTGACCAGGTTGCATAGGGCTCTGATTTGGGCTGTGACCATATTACCGGCAGTCATGAGTCATGACCTCAGTAAATATACACTTGACCGTTGTCACATGATAATCTACTCGTATGCACTCTGGCCATGCTTTGATAGTATCCAACTTGTTAACGACCATCAGGTTGCTAATGGCTTGGTACTCAGGGCTCTACAGTCCCTCTAACCACTGATATCAATGCAAATGCGATCGAAAATGACATCAAACACTTATTATCAAAATAGTAGGTCAATCCTACTTTTAAAACTCACCTTACTGTGATGATCAATTTGAAGTAAGAAGTTCAACAGCAGGTTGAAACAGTGTAAAACATGTTTGTCGTGAATGTCTTTAATTACTTGTTACTTTTATTTTATACTTTTTACTCATCTATTTTTTACTTAGCACTTATTTTTCTAAAAACTGCATAGTTGGTTAAGGGCTTGTAAGTAGGCATTTCACTGTAAGGTCCACACCTGATTGTATTCGGCGCATGTGACAAATAACATTTGATTTGATTTGTTGTTTCAAAGCCTGACAAGACGAAATTGACAGGGCTTTCTAAGGTGACAATTAATTCAAAACACGCCTAGGCATAGGCTTATGAGTCCAAGCCCCCCCCCCCAAAAAACCTGAATTGAAATTATGATTGTGCCCTTATACAATACATAGCCTATCGCGTATTACACATGACAGAAAAACCTAAAACAAAACTATCCTTTCTATTTTATTAAGCTAAATTCAATTATAGTCTTCTTACTATAAAATCCTATAAAATAAAAGAATGTAGTTCAGTTGGCAGAGCATGTAAGTGCCAGGGTTTTGGGTTCGATTCCCACGAGGGACCAGTATGAAAAAAGTATTCAAATGTATTCACTCACGACCTGTAAGTCGCTCTGGATAAGAGCATCTGCTAAATGACTCAAATGTAAATGTAAACAAGCCTATGGCATGGAGCATAGACGGATAGCGTCGGCCAATTCACACTGTGCTCTTCTGAAATACATTTTCTCCCTATCATAATGTTTGTTCAGGCCTGACTAAATGAAATCATGTATCTATTGTGATGGTGTTCCATCAATTAATTTATTAGCCGTATTTAACGGTAGATATTCAAACGGCGCGCATCGGCGGCCTGTATGCGCGGAGGCCTGGAGATGGGCGCTTTAATTAACGGTCAATTATCGTGAGACCAGCAGTTTGTGGCGTGCCAATAACCCGCCTGACAACATTTCATGACCGCCACAGCCCTGGGGCCTCTGATCAAAAGTAGTGCTCTGTATAGGGAATAGGGTGCCATTTGGGATGCGGATTGGACCTCTTGGCAGTGTTGTTACCGATGTTGTCTACCACAGTGCATGAGACAGAATACTGCCGTATACAGCTGCTGCTCAATAAATGATACAATCTTCTGCCCTCTAGGGGTGTGTCCCAATACAGTAAAATAATAACATTGATGATACCCAGTTACCAATCAGTAAGCAATATGCAAAAATGTGTAATAACACTGTACTAAAATGGTTATTACCATATTATTCAATGTGACCATCTCCTGTATTATGAATTCTGGAAAAGGTCCAGGTAAAATGACACCCAAAAAGGTAACACTATTGTTTTTGTTTTGCTGACAAGCAGAGGTGAGGAGCATTACATATGCTGTTGTTCTATCGCGCGTGCAACGATGTCCGAGAGAAGGGGGAAAAAACGTGTTTGTCGTTTGCAGTGACTTCTTTGTTGTTGTAACATCGCAAACGGACGTGTCCGTTTCACCATTAAAAGGACACCAGCTTTAAGTAATGACGATCTCTTTCCCCTGTAGTCCAGTGCCCAGAGGGAGATCGAGGACAGCATGCAGGTGTTCCAGGAGCTGATTCGGTCCATCCAGAGGACCCAGGCTGAGCTGGTGCTGGCTATAGAGGAAAAGCAGAGAGAGACAGAGAGGTGTGTAGAGGAAGTACTACAGTACCCATCATGCATCTGTGCCTTGTATCCGGTTTTATCTTACTAAAAGGTTCCTGGAGCTAACATTATGGTGGCTGACCTCCGTATTAATTCATACAAGGTGGTCCCAGGGCCTGATAGGGGAGCTGGAACAGGAGATCACTGAACTACAGAGGAGGAATACAGACCTGGAGCACCTCTCACGCACAGAGGACCACATCCACTTCCTACAGGTGGGAGGGATTGCCGATTTCATTAATAATACATAGCAGAATATGCACACATTGTAGTCTAGAAATATAGCTCACAAATTTGGTTCGGTCTTGTCATTATTTTCTTTGTCCCAATTTTTTTATCACAAAATAAGAAATATAGCACACAAATACGCTGATACTACAACACATTAGGAACACCTGCTCTTTCCATGACATAGACTGACCAGGTGAATCCAAGTGAAAGCTATGATCCCTTATTTATGTCACTTATTAAATCCACTTCGATCAGTGTAGATGAAGGGTAGAAGACAGTTTAAAGAAGGATTTTTAAGCCTTGAGGAAATTGAGACATGACTTGTGTATGTGTGCCATTCAGACGGTGAATGGGAAAGAAAAAATACTTAAGTGACTTTGAACGGGGTATGGTAGTAGGTGCCAGGTGCACCGGTTTTTGTCAAGAACTGCAACGCTGCTGGGTTTTTCACACTCAACAGTTTCCCCTGTGTATCAAGAATGGTCCACCACCAAAAGGACATCCAGCCGACTTGACAAAACTGTGGGAAGCATTGGCGTCAACATGGGCCAGAATCCCTATGGAACGCTTTCGACGTCCATGCCCTGACGAATTGAGGCTGTTCTGAGGGTAAAAGGGGGTGCAACTCAATATTAGGAAGGAGCTCTTAATGTTTTGTACACTCAGTGTACATTGTATAGATTGACTAAATTGACCAATTGTTTTTCCTATCTCCCGCTGTAGAGTTTCCCAGCCCTGTGTACCCCTCCAGCCACTAAGGACTGGTCTGGGACCCGTGTACACACTGAAGTGTGTGTTGGGATCATCAGGAGAGCTGTGTCCAAATTGGAAGAGACGCTGAGTGAGGAAATTGACAAACTGGTGGACTCTGGTAGGTTTTTCAATAAAGGACCGATATGTGTGATTTCTCTCACTATTACCCTATTTCCAAACCTCTTGTTCTCTGCAAATTGTTGAGCAAGAAGTGATGGGTTTTGTTTTTAAATCATTGAATTGTGGTTTCTGTCCATTTTCACAGAGCTGAAGAAGATTCTTAAGTACACAGGTCGGCATTCAAATCAAAATCAAATCAAATCACAGTTTATTGGTCCCGTACACAGCTTAGCCGATGTTATAGCGGGTGCAGTGAAATGCTTGTGTTCCTAGCTCCTAACAGTGCAGGAAAAATGTCAAACAAGTACACAAATAATAATCAAAACTAGAAACAAGAAATCCCGAATGTCAGGATGAATTCAGTTAACAACCCAATAAACACTATATCAGTAATCCAAAATCCATCTATGTTTATATACACCAAAAAGATATGCTAACAATGATATGTACAGCAGTAGATATATTACATGTTCACATCCTCCATAATTTCACACTCGAGATAGCTGGTAAAATTGCCTTTCTCTTCCCTCCCCGTTTCCAGTGGACCTGACCCTCGACCCAGACTCAGCCAACCCTTGGCTCCAGCTCTCGGAAGACCGCCGTCAAGTTAGGCACCTGGGAACGTGGCAGGACCTCCCGGACATCCCAGAGCGGTTCGACACTGTGGTCATTGTCCTGGGTCGCGAGGGCTTCACCGCGGGACGCCACTACTGGGAGGTTTGTTGATTATGATGATGTTTTTTTGTGGTTTCTTTGCCTAGATTTCAAAAACAAAACAACATACAAAGCCAGGTCTATCGCTCCGTCTGTCCACCTATCCACCTATCCACCTATCTATCTATCTATCTATCTATCTATCTATCTATCTATCTATCTATCTATCTATCTAGGTCCAGGTGGGGGACAAGGATGACTGGTACCTAGGCGTGGCCAAGGCATCAGTCAACAGGAAGGGGCGTATCGCCGTCAGCTCCTCCCAGGGATACTGGGCACTGGCCATGAAGAAAGGCCAGGGATATAGGGCCTCCACGACCCCGCCGTTACCTCTAACCCTTGACGCCAAGCCGAAGAGGGTTGGGGTGTATGTGGATTGCGAAGAGGGCCAGGTTTCGTTTTACGACGTGAAGGAGAGGAGTCATATCTATACATTCATGGAGGACAACTTTAAGGATAAGTTGTTTCCGTTCTTTTATCTGTACTGTTGTGATAAACAGTCGGATGCCATGGTGATCTGTCCGATCAATGAAAAGAGTCTGATCAAGCAATGCTGAGAAATACTCTGACAACAACTCTGAAAGACTACAATTCTGTCTGCAGAAAATACTGTGACATATGGTCTTGGTAGGGAAACCGTAAAACAATTATACATTGACACTTAGCGGTGGCTTGATGTACTTTGGGGGTGAGTGCCCGACGTCAATATCCTTGACCTTATTGATATTTGTTATGGTGATAACAAGCTGATTTATTTTGTTATCCAGCACCCCTAGGCCCCTGGTCAGTTGAACCCTGTTGAGAAAGATTGCATCTCTGGCAACAACTCTGAAAGACTACAATTCTGTGTGCAGAAAATAGGGGAGAGTGGGGTATGTTTAACCATTGTTTACATTCAGCATCACTACGTCAAGGGAAATATAGTATTCTTTCTAACAAAGATATCTACATATATTTCACAATGTGGTTTATCCCTGAAAATGATTAGAATTCATGTAAACATAACGGTTTTGAAAACATAGCCTTTCCACAAAATAAAAAGTGGTTGGCTCAACTTACCCTGGGTATGGGGTAAGTTGAGCATAGGGACAGGGTAAGTCGAGCCGCCTTGGGGTAAGTGGGTGATGGTGTCCTGTGACAGTGGTTGATGGTGCTGTTAGGTCAAAGTTTAATTCATGGAATGGGTATACTGTATATCTTAAATATAGGTGTACATTCAGATATAGAACTCTCTGTTCAATATCCCATACCCTTTGTCTGGGACAGGGATGTTGTTTTGATGTGCCAATTTGTAGGCTAGTTCTCTGCATTTGAGGCTACTAAGCCCATGAAACTGGTCCAAAAGATTATTGATGTGTTTAGCAAGCTCAAACTCTATGTCATCAGATAAGACCATACAGTATCTGCATCTGCTACTCCGACCATAGCCTCTCTTTCGCACAGCTACATGTTCATTGTATTTTTCTGTCATTGTCTATTTTTTTCATCCCTTGCTGCTGCTTGAGATGGACTTCTTCCCTTCTCTCATTTCCTTGGCTGCTCGCTCAAGAACCTCTTTGGCGCTAGAACCCTGCTTGTTTTACGTTTGTATACACGGGACATGATGTCTGCTCTGGAACAATAGAAGTGCACTCTCTTGAGTTCATATGTTCAGACACATTGCAAAAATACTATGCGTGTTATGCATAAAACTGACAAAATGTAATCATTTGTATGGGGTATGGTGGCCATTGGCTCAGCTTAACCCATGGCCATTGGCTCTACTAACCCCAAGGCAAACAAGAATGCACATTTGTAAAAGGTTTAGGACCTCATATTCATCAGATCCCAACTGATGTATCAATCAATCATAAAACGATCTACTTTGCTTGAGATACAAGCATCATGAAACTTATAAACAAAAAATGCATTTGTTTCATGAAAATCAGTTTTTTGGACCTGACTTGCTTGCCACTTTTTCCATGTGGGTTCTTCCTTCACAGACACCATGAAATGATGACCTCTTCCTAAATATTTGGTCACTTGATTAATTTGATGTTTGCTTTCCTAGAAACAAGGGTTGGCTCAACGAACCTTTTTACTCAACTTACCCCACTCTCCCCTACCTCAAAGCTGCAATATGTAACTTTGTGGGTGACCAGACCAAATTCACATAGAAATGTGAGTTATAGATCTGTCACTCATTGAAAGCAAGTCTAAAAAGCAGTAGATCTGTTCTGTGTGTGCCTCCCATTCTGACGTTTAGTTTTTGCATCTTTTACATTCAGTTTTGCAGACCAGCTTCAAACAGCTGAAAATACAATATTTTCAGTTATTCTATGGTACAATGATTCACTACACTATACATTGATTGTTTTGTTACATAAACTGAAATCAGGTGAACTATTCGAATTTTAGCATATCGCACCTTTAACATATAATCCTAATAGGTGTAGGTAGGATGATAGTGTTGTTTTTTGTTTGTGTTTTTTTTTTATGGCATATATCCTGTTGTTTAAAGTCTAGATTAAACATCAAAATGAATATGAATCTAACAGACATGGGTTTAAAATACTTGAAAATAATTTCATTAAAAAAAAAAAAATCTGTGCCTATTTCAGCTTGCCTGACTTAATAAACCAATAGATACATCTCAAAACTGCTAATCCTGCCCATCTGACACTCCTGGCAGAGTATTTGAACCCAGGTCAAAAATGTAACATGCTTTAATTGTATCTATGATGAAGACAGTATTGTTCACTGACTTGCACTTTAGCATTGCATGCCTATTTACATATTCAATGTACACTGTAAAAATAGGACAAGGATTTTCAACAATAAATGTGTTTTGTCTTTGGTCCATGTCTTTGTGAGATTTGGAAAGGTTTGAAAACACTAAACCTGAAAATGTAGCTTTCACCTGTGAATGCTTTGTGTGAGAGTTTTAAGTTTCACCTTCAGCGAAATGATGACACTTCCCATAGGAAAGCACAATCCAAGATGAGATCTCCTTTAGAACTTATGTCAATCTCCTGGACAAAAAAAAGAGCACTGGTCAATACAAAAGTGAGATGTTGTGCGTTTTCTCATACCTCTCAATTGTCACTCCTGAGAAGCAGACGTGGATCTGCCACACAGTGATCACTGTATGAGTTCTCTGAACACTCTCACACGTGTCTATTCTCTCCGTCTCAGCTACTAGATAAATGAGAGTAGCACAAGACCTTAAAAGAGTTTCAATGTGATACGAACAATCAGATACTCTTTCTCAAACATGTCTTACATTTATCCCATACAGATCTCAGTGGTATTTATACATTGTAGTCTTGGACCTATCGCACTACGAACTATATATGAGAACAATTATTATTACAGGTCTGATCAATTCATGCAAATGTCATCTCAGACATATCTCTACATGATCTCAAAGCGGTGCTGAATAATCATAAAAGTGGAGCAGATATGATTTATTTCCATTAATTCGTGATTCAATATACATTTATACTGTTCCAGCACAAGTCATTTGTTGAGTATACCAAGTCCTTCTCAAGTGTGTTCGGGAAATGAGCTGCAAACACAATACCGGGCATAGATGTCATGTCAAGGAGAACAACTCAACATGCTCAAGGGCAATTACAACTGTGTTGACAGGGGTTTCCAATAGTGGCACAACACAGAAGGATGTCCCATGTGTTTCAGTATCTTGTGGCAAAGAAAAACCTGCACTTCCAAATTCGCTAATAAGTGCCCATTTGTCAGCTGATTCCTCAGAGATAAAGAAGAATTCAATCTGTCCATACCTTAATTGTGCTACTTTAGAAAAATTAAAACGGTCAAATTGTTCCTTCTTTTTCCTTTCCCATAATGCCTTGATGTGAGACGAGTTCTCTTAACTTGTGCCCTGTGAAATGCTCTCACTGAATGCGGTGAATTAATATGGCGACCAGCATGTTTTTTTTTATTGTAGAGAGCTGCTTGTCTCCAGTTGAAGTTCACTTGATGCTCCAATTATGTTTGTTCTCGACTTATCACTGTTTTCGTCACAAAAACGATGGTCCTCCGTGCGTAAAAGTCAGATATGGCATTAGCTGGCTTTATGATTTGCGATATAGCAGGGATAGACTGCACGGACCATTTGCATGGGTATATTTTGAGTACCATGTATGAGCCTTAACAAATAGTCATTTTTGTCTTCAAAATGGTAATATGAATGAGTCCATAATGGGCCAAGGGCTCTGACAGTGTCTGCCAGGTGCACAAGAAGGTGAATATTTTCAGTTTGGTAACGCTCACCATAGAGATTACTAATTTGAGAGCAAAAGTTCCAAAGCATTTTCCCATGTGATGGTTGCAGGGACGAGGTTGAAAAAATCCTCTGTGACAAGGGAACGATGGAGGAAGTAATTTTGAGAATAGGTAAGTAATTCATATCATGTCACCTATCAAACTTTCTTTTGTGAAGTTGAATTGTAATTCATTTTGAGAAACTTCTCCAACCCCATTTCTGTTGTGGTTCTTTTTGTTGTTGACATTTGGAAGAGTGATTGGGACTTGAACACATAATAATGAATGACCTGTATGTGCTATTGTCTCCTCTCAGACCCAGTCCAGATCCGAGAGATGCACGCTCTCATTGACATCGTTGGAGAGAAACACTGTGAGCTGCAGGAGAAAAAGGCCATCGGTGCCGTCCGGCGAGCAAGAGTTGTTTCCTGACAGTGGCATGTTCTTCTCGTCGTTCCGCCTTGCTGCCGTCCATCAGGCATCTAGGTAAGAGTTGTTTCCTGACAGTGGCATGTTCCTCTCGTCGTTCCGCCTTGCTGCCGTCCATCAGGCATCTAGGCAAGATCGCTTGCATCTGTTTTAATTTGCTTTTTGACCATTTCTTTCTCAGTGGAAGAATGTGTCAATTCAGTTGCCTTTGGACGCCATGGCAACATCCCCGAGGGGAAGCGAGTCCTCGACCGGAAGGTCAGCCGAATTCTAAGTAATAATTTTCTCAAAGCTAGGTTACTTAAAAACTGCCGACGGCAAATCAGGATTTGATTCTTGATGAAAAGGATGTCCGTATGTTATTTGCTAATTCATCACTGCAATCAAGTCAAATCAAGTTTCTGAAATCTGTTTCTTAAACACCTCTAAAACAAACCAAAATCCCCAATGTCCTTTTATTGAGACGTTTGTGTTTCGCATACTGTGAGTCCTTGAGTAGAATTGTCATGTGTTATTTAAGTGTTATTTGTCAAAATATTCGTAAAATGTTTTACTTACTTTATTTCAGCCTACGTCTTGCGATGTGCTACCTTGGAGGGTTGGACCGGAATCGATGAAAGGCATTCATGAACAAATGTAGGACCAGAGCAGGACAGAGTAGTGACTCAAATATTTTTGTTTGTGTACAATGTGTAATGTTCAAATTTGCAACACGGTTCATTTAAGAACCTACTGTTATGTGCTTGGTGTCACATGTAGGTTAGACTTTTTGTTGACTACATCTGGTGGGTGACAAATGCCTATTTTCGTCTCTACAATATTCTTTTGGGGTTTACCTAATGTTTCAAATCAGGTACACGAGCATATGCTGTATATTCACTTTATTTACGTTCTTACAGTTAATGGAACCCAATCTGTGCTGGGAATGAAAAGTTAGATGTTTTGTTACTATAATAAGCACTGTTGAATACATTTGTTGAACTGTATCAGTTTTCATTCTTGTTTTTAACAGCTAATCATAATTAATACTGCAAATTAATGCTAACAAATTAAATTCTCAATTGTGTCTCATTAATCAAGCTCATGTATAGCTTCTGTAGTAATTTTAAGAGAAATAGATGAGACATGGAGGTGACGTTGCACAGACAATGTAGAGATCTCCTTTATGGCTCATACTAAGATATTTCTGAAATGATCACCACAGACAGATCATTAGCCTAATAAATGTCTCAAACTTGTCTCAGGAACTCAGGAATCGTTATTGCTCCAATAAAATAACAGAGGCAAGAATGAGCTCAACGGTATACAATGACGAGACCTCCTCTGCTGATCGTACTTCCCGAATACCGCTAAAACGATCATCTAGGTTCAACTTCAAGTGTCCTATACATGTCTCATAGAAGTCTCTAACTTCATCTCAATATTTCTCCTGGGGGGCCTTTAGGAGCAATAACCCAGACACAAACGGTCACAGAATGATTCAAAATTGAGAAGCTCTAGGTAGTCTCAAAAGATCTGGAGGATATCCGAGTGAGCAACAGATTTTTTTCCTGTGGGTTAGCTCCTCACTCTCAAACATTCATTCTCCTGCCTTCTAAAGGGAATATTATTCAGTATACAGTTGAAGTCGGAAGTTTACATACACCTTAGCCAAATACATTTAAACTCAGTTTTTCACAATTCCTGACATTTAAACCTTGTAAAAATTCCCTTTCTTAGGTCAGTTAGGATCACCACTTTATTTTAAGAATGTGAAATGTCAGAATAATAGTAGAGAGAATTATTTATTTCAGCTTTTATTTATTTCATCACATTCCCAGTGGGTCCGACGTTTACATACGCTCAATTAGTATTTGGTAGCAATGCCTTTAAATTGTTTAACTTGGGTCAAACATTTTGGGTAGCCTTCCACAACCTTCCCACAATAAGTTGGGTGAATTTTGGCCCATTCCTCCTGACAGAGCTGGTGTAACTGAGTCAGATTTGTAGGCCTCCTTGCTCGCACACGCCTTTTCAGTTCTGCCCACAATTGTTCTATGGGATTGAGGTCAGGGCTTTGTGATGGCCACTCCAATACCTTGACTTTGTTGTCCTTAAAGCGACTTTACCACAACTTTGGAAGTATGCTTGGGGTCATTGTCCATTTGGAAGACCCATTTGCGACCAAGCTTTAACTTCCTGACTGATGTCTTGAGATGTTGCTTCAATATATCCACATAATTGTCCTTCCTCATGCCATCTATTTTGTGAAGTGCACCAGCCCCTCCTGCAGCAAAGCACCCCCACAACATGATGATGCCACCCCCGTACTTCACGGTTGGGATGGTGTTCTTCGGCTTGCAAGCCTCCCCCTTTTTCCTCCAAACATAAAGATGATCATTATGGCCGAATAGTTCTATTTTTGTTTCATCAGACCAGAGGACATTTCTCCAAAAACTACAATCTTTATCACCATGTGCAGTTGCAAACCGTAGTCTCGCTTTTTAATGGCGGTTTTGGAGCAGTGGCTTCTTCCTTGCTGAGCGGCCTTTCAGGCTATGTCGATATAGGACTCGTTTTACTGTGGATATGGATACTTTTGTACCTGTTTCCTCCAGCATCTTCACAAGATCCTTTGTTGTTGTTCTGGGATTGATTTGCACTTTTTGCACCAAAGTATGTTCATCTCTAGGAGACATCTCCTTCCTGAGCGGTAGGACGGCTGCGTGGTCCCATGATGTTTATACTTGCATACTATTGTTTTTACAGATGAACGTGGTACCTTCAGGCGCTTGGAAATTGCTCCCAAGGATGAACCAGACTTGTGGAAGTCTACAATTGTTTTCTGAGGTCTTGGCTGATTTCTTTTGATTTTCCCATGATGTCAAGCAAAGAGGCACTGAGTTTGAAGGTAGGCCTTAAAATACATCCACAGGTACACCTCCAATTGACTCAAATTATGTCAATTAGCCTATCAGAAGCTTCTAAAGCCATGACATCATTTTCTGGAATTTTCCAAGATGTTTAAAGGCACAGTCAATTTAGGGTATGTAAACATCTGACCCACAGTGAATTATAAGTGAAATAATCTGTCTGTGAGCAATTGTTGGAAAAATGACTTGTGTCATGTGTAACGGATGTGAAATGGCTAGCTAGTTAGCGGGTACGCGCTAATAGCGTTTCAATCGGTTACGTCACTTGCTTTGAGACTTGAAGTAGGGTTTCCCCTTGCTCTGCAAGGGCCGCGGCTTTTGTGGAGCGATGGGTAACGACGCTTCGTGGGTGACTGTTGTTGATGTGTGCAGAAGGTCCCTGGTTCGCGCCCGAGGTCGGGGCGAGGGGACGTACTAAAGTTATACTGTTGCATTGATGCTGTTGACCCGGATCACTGGTTGCTGCGGAAAAGGAGGAGGTCGAAAGGGGGGTGAGTGTAACGGATGTGAAATGGCTAGCTAGTTAGCGGGTACGCGCTAATAGCGTTTCAATCGGTTACGTCACTTGCTTTGAGACTTGAAGTAGGGTTTCCCCTTGCTCTGCAAGGGCCGCGGCTTTTGTGGAGCGATGGGTAACGACGCTTCGTGGGTGACTGTTGTTGATGTGTGCAGAAGGTCCCTGGTTCGCGCCCGAGGTCGGGGCGAGGGGACGTACTAAAGTTATACTGTTACACATGCACAAAGTAGATGTCCTAACCGACTTGCCAAAACTATAGTTTGTTGACAGACATTTGTAGAGTGGTTGAAAAACGAGTTTTAATGACTCCAACCTAAGTGTATGTAAACTTCCGACTTCAACTGTATGTTCTGGTGATGATTTCCATCTGAAAAAAAAAAATGTAATAAAATGTGAGCCCAGACAAATCTTGCTAATGGAAACATAAAAAACAGGTATGCCTACATTTTTCAGCTTACTTTTTACTTGTTTTCTGTTGTATTTTGCTTTGATAAAGTTGAAGAAACTGATGTTTTTATGTTGAGGTTTCGGTTAATTGGTTAGAGGTGTTGGGTTACAATCACACAGTAAGTCATTATCAAAAGGGTGGAGGGAGACCAGTCGTATTATTGATGATACAGGTACAAGCCTTTGCTTGCAGTCTAGTTCACCTTGATCTGCTTAAAATGTTGTACATATGTTTTTACATATTTGACATGGGTATTTTACAGTATTTGGGTTGTCGTAATTTCTTATCAACCTCATTAATACTGTGATAAAGGTATATGGATGATTCAAGATACAAAATAATGTAATAATAACATACTCCCTCCCGCCCAGAGATTTCATCATTGAATGTTGACAGAAGCCTTCTGCCAGAAGAGCAGTTCCAATGCTCTATCTGCCTGAATGTGTTCACTGATCCAGTTAACAGTCCTTAAGGACACACCTTCTGCAAAGCCTGTATTGGTGAACATTGGGATGACAGTGTGATATGCCAATGTCCAAAATGTAAGAAACGGTTCTATGTGAAACCTGAGGTCTCCACAAACACTGTTAAATGGCTGGTGATGTTTGTACTACAAGGAAGCTCAAGGCCCCTAAGTCCTGCCTGGCGTGTCTGACCTCTTACTGTGAGATTCACCTGGAGCCTCATCAGAGAGTGGTGACTCTGAAGAGACATGAGCTGATTGACCCTGTGGATAACAGGATGTGTAAGAAGCATGAAAGACTCCTGGAGCTGTTCTGTAGGAGTGGCCAGAACTGTGTGTATGTTTGGGGAATGAGACAGACCACAAGTGTCACAATACTGTGCCCATTGAGAAGGGAGTCAAACAAAAGGTAAGAGATGTATTAGATTTATTCAATCATTATTTTCTAGATCTCTCCTTAAAGATAAACTGAAGGCAATAAACAAGTTATCTGGTAGAAAACGGCATATGTAGCATCGATGTTAGTCAAACATTCTAGTATTAAAATTGACTACAAAGTGTAAATAGGATAATTTTGGTAACAAAGTCAATCTCAACCAAAACGGAGATTTGTAAAATGATTAGGAATAACTTATATGTCACAGAATGAAGGGGACCATAACAGTTTTCCTTAGGTTGGGTTTATTTCAAACCTGCCCACAGCTGGGGGCACAGCTGCACCCCATCTGATCATAATGCCCATGGTTTAAAAAAATAATAAATGCCAATAGCTCCAAATGTCAATTGCTTAAAAACCCCAAACCATCTATAAGTTGTAGAAATGCATATACAAATGTTGAAAGCATTTGAGACAACAAAAATATGTGAAAATATTGTCCCATTTACATTGTGTAATTTATTGTCCATATCTAACTAGCCCCAGAGACAGGCTATCCAAAGTGAAACCAACTTTGCCATGGTTGCACAGCGGCCGGCTGAAACTGGCGAAAAAAGTTGGCTAGCTTGCTAGCTAGTCTAAACTCCTTCCAGATACAAGACCTGGTTAGACTTGTTCAAATTATCTGGAAGGATGAGTGACTGTAACTGTGTAATGTATTGGTAGAGTGAAAGTACAAGCGCTTCCCACATCGAAGAATGCCTCCAAAACCCAAATCTCGTTCTCAGTCGCATTTCCGAATGAGAATTGAAACCAAGCATAAAGAAAGAAATTCAACCCTCTACTCTAACAGTTGTCTTCGTGCATAATTTACATGCATTTCCCACAGGTTGAGCATAGGTCCACGAAGGCAGAGGTGCATTAGATTATCCAAGAAAGACACGAATAAAGTAAACCAAAATATCCCAGACAGTGTCTGACAACCCAAAAAGTTTTGACTACAACTCAGCGGTCTTGGGAGAGAAGGGCTTCAACTCTAGACGCCGTTGCTGGGAGGCGGGAAGTTGGAGTTTCCAAGAAGAGTTGGGGTTTCCAAGAAGACTGTCAACCGGAAGAAGGCGGTCAAAAAGACTTACCAGCACCTACCTGAACCCCAAACCGAGAAGATTCGGTGTGTGTGTGTGTGTGTGTGTGTGGATTACGAGAAAGGACAAGTGTCTTTTTTATGATGTGCTGGAAAAGTCACACATCTACTTATTCTTTGGCTTGTTCTCCGCCGGGAATCTTTACCCTTGTGTTTAACTCTACAGCATGATAAAGAAGTCTGAGACGTTGGTCATTTTCATAGATTGGATAAAGAAGTACAAATACAGGTTGAGAGCTCTATCCAGTACTGCGAAGTAAAGATACAGACACCATAAAAGGTGTTAACTCAATATTACACAAAATTAAAGGACGTGGCACACCTTACTAATTTCCTATTATACAGTATATTGAAATCCGGAGGTGTAGAATCTGTTACATCATAACCTAACGTAGCAGACGTAAAAGAAACGCATGAAACTAGATCCTGTACAAAAACCGGAAAATCCAGTTGTTGGTGACTCGGCAGAGGTGAGTTTCCTCAATAACAAGCAGTGATAAAGGTTAGAAAGGAATTACAAGTTGTCACTCCTGAGATCACATGTGTGTGAAATTATGCCTTATTTACTTAAAAAAAAAAAAATTGTATATGTAAGATTTGCGAGGGTAAAGTACAACTGATTAGAGTGAACAAGGAAGGAACAACTCCACTTTAGGGAATGTTTACAAGAACATGTTTATAGGAATGTGGGATAAGGATTCTGCAATACTGCTCGTTCAGAGTCCAAATGTACCTCCCCTTTACCAGCAGTGACAAGGCGTACCCTCGCCTTGTGAGAACACTAGTTTATAGCACATACACACTTGTGCCACTGTAAGCCTAGGACCTGACTTGACAATTCGTCATCCTTGGTACAGAGCTGGTAGGTAAAATGAGTTTTGGATCATTTATATTATTAAATGAATATCACTAGTATTAATAAATGAAAGTACTTTTCATTTTATGTTTTTCTACACTGTGGTGTCATGCTGTGTGTGCCTGTAGAAGGAGTTAGAGCCAGAGGTGGAGGAACAGTTGATAAAAGTAAGCTGTCAATCTAACATGTGTATGTGGTCATTTGGTTCTGTTGTGGTTGATGATGCTGTGCCTTTTTTTGAAGCCTAGTTCAGAACTAAACAAATGTTCTGTGGAGATTCTCCATTAAAAGTGCTACTTAGTCCAGGACTCGGTTTAATATGTGTTCGGGGAAACCTGCCCAAAAAGTGTTACTATTAAAGTAGTCTCAAGAGTCTCAGCGGTTCTGTGGTATGTTTTGTTTGTATGAATGGCTATGGACAGTTTACTGTACAATGGCCTCTAGTCACTAATGGGTTAACTATCTCTGTTCCAAGTCACAGAGGAAGCAGCATTATCACTCATGTTCAGATTACACTGAGGATTTATAAAGTGTTACACAACGCACAGTTCACTTTTTCTTTATATGGGGGCTGTATGCATCCTAAATGGAACCCTATTCGCTTTACTGTGCACTACATTTGAACAGGGCCCATAGGGAACAGGGTGACATTTGGGACTCAGCCACGGCGTTTTATAACCATCACTATGATGACATTGTGATCTTGCACTCGTATGAGTGTGTCAATTCCCAGCTGCCGCCTTCCTTTATTTATCTGTACAATAACTATAAAAATGTAGCCAATATCCTCCAACTGATGTGCTTCCAAACAACGGTAATTTATTCCGGAAATTGTTTTCTATACCCATGTACCATACCGTTTCCTGATTTCACTCCAAAAAAAACAAGTTCCCCCACGGGAAAAAATCCATTTATTCTGTTCTATTCTCAGGGATGTCTGCACTGCCTCGATGCTGCATCTGTCTAGATGACTTCACCAGTCCAGTCTCTATCCCCTGTGGCCATCGTTTCTGCCTGGGCTGTATCGGAGAGTACTGGAGACTCCATGGTGCCTGCCAGTGTCCCCTCTGTATGACATGTTTCCCCATAAGGTAAAAAGCACACATTGACACACACACAACAGTAGGAGAGGTGCTGACTGAAGAAATAGTACAGTATATAATAAAAAAGAAAGTTGCACACTTACTATAATGCTCAACTCCCAATAGTTGAATGTGTATAAAATGGGTACATAGCTATAAAGTGTGTGCAACTTTTACACAATTTCCCCTATCAGGCCACAGCTAAAAACGAAGCCAACCCTACATAATGTTGCCCCGTGGGAGGAAAACCAAGCCGCACTCAGAGCAGGTGAGGTGCCCTGTGATATCTGTCCAGAAAAGCGGTGTAGAGCAGTGAAGTCATGTCTGGTGTGCCTGGCCTCGTACTGTGAGATGCACCTGGAGCCTCACTACAGGGACTCGGCTCTAGGGCGCCATCCACTGGTCACTGTGTGGAAGAACCTGGATGAGCCTGTCTGTAGACTCCACGGGAGGAGGTTGGCCAGGTTTTGTCGGAGCGATCAGACCTGCGTCTGTGCTATGTGTGTCCAGACTGATCACAGGGGTCATCGGGTGGTCACCATCGCCATGGAAGCAACAAAAAAGAAGGCAAGGCAAATACATTAATACGTTTTTTTTGTGGAAAATTATAGGTAACATGTTGAGTTTTCACATTGCATTATTCAACAGTTGTATGTACCAAGTCTGTCACGTAGAGTAGGCCAGAAGGCTAAACTGAAAAACCTTAACTCAAACTTAAGCCTATATTTAACTTAAACCCTACCAAATAAAACGCTGGCGGAGCCGCAAAAGCACTTCCGTGCAAAGGGGGTTTGTTTACATAGTGATTCCGAAAGAAAACAGTACTGCCACAAAAGTATACGTTATGGGGACAGCTAACCAGTGCTCAATGAACAGCTTCATGAAAAAGGTCTACCCCTTGAACCGAAAGAGAGGCTCATTTTGTAGGGGAAGCCCCTCCCATCAGAACATACCGAACTCGTCAATTAATTAAGCCTACATTTTCCACTCAGCTAAACATATCAAGAAATATCTTCATTGAACCTTTGCAATTCGTTTATCATAATACAATATATCACAATATAACACATTTACATAACCCTATAGCTACTGACATTTCAACACCCATTCACATGAATCGGGCTGGCACTACAAAGCCAGCCCGATTGCCGTAGTTCAGGTCATGGAGTCATGTATTACTGGATCTTAGTTATTGTGATAGTACTACAATGGAATGCTCAAAGCCTTTTGGCTAATGGGCAGGAGTTCAAGCAGTTCATTGTAGACATGCCTGATGTGATTTGTGTGCAGGAAACATGGCTCAAATGTACTGTGGAGTTTATCATACAGGGATATGTAGTGGTTCGTAGGGACAGAGATGTAGGGGGGGGGCACCTTCATAAAGCAACGACTTCCTTACAGGATGCTAGGCAAAGGTATTGAACAGGAATATGTGGTGGTGGAGGTGTGGTTGAGATGAGGGGTGCTAGTGGTAGTGAACTACTACAATCTTTGTCAGATATTGGACCTGGAAGAGCTGGAGAGGGTAGAGGGCCAGGATATATAAATAAGGTCATGTGGTGTGGAGATTTTAATGGGGGGGGGGGGGGGGGGGGGAAATGGCCAAGTGATGGAGAATCTGGTGTGCCTGAATGATGGCTGAGGGACCAGGATGGAGCCAGAGGGAAAAAGTCTGTCTTGGACCTCACTCTGGTATCTAGTGCCATGGCAGGAATCTGTGAGTGGGAGGTACGGGGAGGAGTTGACAGTAGGGAGTGAGCATTACCCCATAGTATGCACAGTAGGCTGGAGGGAGCAGGTGGTGTCAGTGGATGGAGTAGGCAGGTGGGTGTTTGGAAGGACAAAGTGGGATCAGTTTCAGGAGTTGAGTGAGCAGGTGATGGCTCGGGTGGATGTGAGAGCGGATGTGGATAGTATGAATAATTGGGTGAGAACAGCTTTACTGGGGACAGCTACTGAGGCTATACCTAAGAGTTCAGGGAGGACGAGGAGGAAAGCAGTCCCATGGTGGATGGAGGAATGTGGGGCATTGGTGAGGAGTAGGAACAGGGCATTTAGAGTACTGAAAAGGACACATAACTTCCAACATCTGATTCAGTATAAGCAGGCCCCGGCCCCGGTGAGGAGAACTGTCCATCAGGCCAAAGAGGTCACGTTGGTTCTGTGACACCATTGAAAGGGCGACGGGTAGATATGAGGGGGGGGGAATTGTGGGGGGATGATTAAGAGGATGAGTGGGGTCAGAAGGGCGTAGGATTATCCAGTGTTGACGAGAGGGAAGGATGTGGCAGTAACAGACGAGGAGAAGGCAGAGATGACAGCATAGCTTGGCACATTTGTCAGAGGAGGGGTAGGCGGAGAAAGAGAACGAGAGAGGAGCATCCTGGAGTGCTGGATAGGAGAGAGGATGTAAATGATGCGTTGAATGCACCATTTACCATGGCTGAGATGAAAAGGACAATGGGTAAGGCTGGGTTGCCTTCACCTGGGAAAGATGAGGTGTGCTATGTTATGTTGGCCCATCTTAGTGATGAGGCACTGGATAAGGTATTGGTGTTGTACAACAGAGTGTGGGAGGAGGGGAAACTACCAGGCAGCTGGAAGGAGGCAGTAGTGGTACCAATCCGGAAGCCAGGGAAGGACCCAACAAGGCCAACAACCTATCGGCCAATAGCTTTAAAATCACATGTATGTAAGACTATGGAACGTCTGATTACGGAGAGCCTAACTTACTTCCTGGAGAGCAGGGGGCTAGTATTACCAAATCAGAGTGGGTTCAGGAAGGGTAGGGAAACTATGGACCCAGTGCTCTGCTTAGAAGCGGAGGTCAGGAAGGCTCCGGTGAACAAGGAGACTGTTGTAGCTGTCTTTTTTGATGTGGAGCAGGCATATGATGTGATGTGGAAGGAGGGGTTGTTAATCAAGCTTGATATTATGGGGGTAGGAGGAAGAACATACAACTGGATAAAGGATTTCCTGTTTGGAAGGTCTATCCAGGTGAGGTTGGGGAAGTCTCAATCAAATCAACGTTTATTTGTCACGTGCACCGAATACAACAGGTGTAGACCTTACAGTGAAATGCTTACTAACCAATAGTGCAACAAAAGTGTTAGGTGAACAATAGGTAAGTAAAGAAATAAAAACAACAGTAAAAAGGCAGTGAAAAACAGTAGCGAGGGTATATACAGTAGCGAGGCTACATACAGACCGGTTAGTCAGGCTGATTGAGGTAGTATGTACATGTAGATATGGTTGAAGTGACTATGCATATATGATGAAAAGAGAGTAGCAGTAGCGTAAAGAGGGGTTGGCGGGTGGCGGGACACAATGCAGATAGCCCGGTTAGCCAATGTGCGGGAGCACTGGTTGGTCGGGCCAATTGAGGTAGTGTGTACATGTGTACATGAATGTATAGTTAAAGTGACTATGCATGTATGATAAACGGAGAGTAGCAGCAGCGTAAAAGAGGGGTTGGGGGCAGCTACCTGGTGGACAACGGTACACCACAGGGGAGTGTGATTAGTCCTCTGTTGTTCTCAATCATGATCAATGACGTTTACTCTCAGGTACGGCCAGATATTGGGAGGTCGTTATTTGCAGATGATGGGGCCTTATGGAAGAGAGGAAAAAAATGTTCAAATACATAGTCAGGAAGGTACAGGAAGCAATTGATGAGGTAGAGTGGTGGGCATTAATGTTCTGTACCAGGAGGAAGGTGAGAGATGAGGTATGCTTGAGGTGAAATGAGGCAAAACTTGGAGAGGGCGGTTTCTTTTAGGTTCCTTTGGGGTATAATTTGACACGAGACTGACCTGGGCAGAACACATTGAGAGAGTGGTGGGGAAGTGTAAGAAGGTGCTGTTTGATGGGGTAGAAGTGGGGGGCTGGGCGTTCCTCATCGAGGACCATGTATGTTGCATTGATCCGATCTGTAATAGCCTATGGCAGTATAGCGTATGGTTCGTCAGCCCGCACCTCATTGGAAAGGCTAGATGTCATACAGGGGCAAGGACTCAAGAGTATGTGGTGGGACGTTTCAGACCTCCCCATTGGCTGCACTACAGGTGGAGATGGGGGGATATGCCATTGCAGATTAGGAGACCGCAGCTGGCAGATTAATTATTGGGTCAACCTACCGGGACAAGGGGTGTCTCATCCTGCGAAAGGGATTTTACAGGCATGCAGGGAACATAAGCGAAGACGGAACACAAGCTTTGGGTGGATGGGTAATACCCAGGCGAAGGAGATGGGACTGTATGGAAGGGAGTTTAGTCTAAGGGTAGCTTTTCCTATCAATCCGCCATGGCTACTCCCACCTCCGGTAGTTGATCTAGAAGTGTTGGAGAAACTATAGGAAGATGAGGAGGGTGTTGATCTGTCTGATTTGTATAAGAGACGTCTGGATACTGTGTATCAAGATTTTGGGGCCATTTACACAGATTGCTCAAAAGATCAAAGGACAGGACTCACTGGGTCAGCATTTGTAGTAGTCCTTATTCCAGCATACCCGGAAGCTACAGAGACGGAGAGAGAAACCGAAACAAGTAGAGCGGTGAACCAAAACATTGAGTGCAATAGTACAAAAAACCACAACTTAAATTAAACATGGAAGCTTGTCTGCGAATTCTTTATACCATACCAAACTGTTACTGAAGGGAGGTAAGCATGATGTGTGTAATGAATGAACTGACATCGCTAACTTAACTTGTGTCGACCCACATTACTAACGTAGCTGAAAACGTAGCAGGGATGGGGAGATGAGTGTGGGTGTGTTTGTTGACCAAATCCTGCCCGCTGCCAGTGACGAACTTCTCCGTCACAGTCATTACATCATTTTTTAGAAATATACAAAACATACACCTAACATTCAGAGATACTGTATCTGTAAGAATCTGTACATACATCCGTACATACAGTATGTACTGTAAGCGATTCAGGGTTTTTAAACATTAGGCCAAAATGCAGATTTGATTTAACTGAGTCCATAGATATTTGAAATGTTTTTCCAACTTAGAGGGTTGACTGATATTGTATGTTTTTCTGATTTGAATTGCACTGATTCATCCACAGGTTAAGCTAAAGAAGTCCATGATGAAGTTTCAGCAGATGATCCAGGAGAGACTGAAGAAGATGGAGGACCTCCAACAGTCAGTGGAGCTCGTTGAAGTGACTGAAGAGAAACAGAAAGCAGCAGAGAGGCGAGCTGAAGGGTTCGTCAAAGAGATGGAGCAGGAAATCACTGAGCTACAGAGGAGAAGCACTGAGCTGGAGCAGCTCTCACACACTGAGGACCACCTCACCCTTCTACAAGTCAGTGTCCCCATTTCCTGTCTTTATAAATCAAATGTTAACATTTTTTGGCCAACATATATAGATTTAATTTCACAACACAAACAAGCCCAAACAACAAGTTGTTACTCTTTTTGACGGGTTTCCCCCTCTACATATAGAGATTTCCATCACTGTCCACTCCTCTACACTACAAGGACTGGTCACACATCATCAAGTCCCTGATCCAAGAACTACAGGAGAAACTAGAAATATCCTCAAAAGATAGTAGGAAACTACATTGAGCCTCCTCTAAAATAAGACATGTCTTTTTACTCAGGAACATTTTGGATTGTTTAACGTGATTCAACCTTTTTGTCTGTCCTCGAGTGATTTTTACAATGAGAAATATCGGGAACTATTTATTTATTGTGACCTTGACTTACCATTTTACCAAAGGAAGTGCGACCTTTAATGGGTATCGTTTATGTTTATGTCGAGTTCATCATTGTGCCTATCCTATCCACAGTGTACAGTCATGGTTGATTATTTATGTCTTGTTACAATTTGACCAGAGTAAAAGTGAATGTGATTTATTAAAATATATATAATTTATCTTCTAATTTATTCAAAATGTTTAGTACTGTGCCAGAGAAAGTATAAATCAAGTATTATGCAGGCTTGTACCAATTTGTGATTGTGCATTTAGCAGAGTTTGTCATTGGATTAAGTAAATAGTGTAGCCTGTCGTTAACCTAATGGAAAGGTGTTTGACTTTCAATTCTCAAGTAAAAGAAACAGAGGAAACTGATGGAAGTAGCTATAGGAGGACGGGCTCATTGTAATGGCTGGAATGGAATACATGGAATCGAGTCAAACGTGGTTTCCATATGTTTGTGTTTGATACCGTTCCATTTAACTCCATTGCAGGCATTACAATGAGCCCGTGCTCCTCCCACCAGACTCCTCTGACACACACACATAAACAGGTTTTCCACACAGACATGCATAGGCCAATTCTACTACCTATGAAGACATACCTCCTTCAAGGAAAGGGAACTGGTCATTATTTTAGCTGAAATGAAACTCAAGGGAGAAAAAGAACGTGACAAGTTAAAGGATGCCCATATGAGCCCAGAGTGAAGGAAGTTCACATCATCTGAAAGGTACTGGCAATATTTTTTTGTTGTTGCATATATAACAGATTGTATTACTTTTAAGTGTACATCATGCTACTGTCAAGAAATTAGGTATACATGTCATTTGTAATTGATTGTTTTTGGTTGATGATGTACAATGTAAGTATGATTGACATGTACAATGCTTATACATATAATAAATGAGATGAAATAAGGTACTGTACCATAGGTATACTTATTGTACATTTTGACCCATTACAATAATCACTTCAATGTTTTTCTCATCTCTGTATTAAGTCCAGTCCACAATTTCCCTTATTTAATAACTCCTTAAAATATAGTCAAAACATATAAAAAAGTACACTTCTATCATATACTGTTATTATGTTTCCTGTTTGTGGTTGTTTTATTCTTTATTGTGTTCTGATTATTCTGATACGGAAGTTACTGTAGGTACACAAGTGCCTTCGGGCTTGTCTCATTACCTAGGTGTGCCAGTCAGACCGACCGTGGGCATACCCGCATGTCTGTGTGCTCACTGCTCACTCTCATTTGGCTAATTCAAATACCTTCAATAGACAATGTACTCTAGAGTTTACCTTACTCCTACCACCAGAGGGCAGTAATTCACTGTAATTCAGTGGTGCACTACCTTCCAGAATCTCCAAAATTGTGACTTGTGGGTAGTTAAAAGTAAGACCAAGAATGTACATAAACTCCTTCCTTTCATCAAAACTTGAGAGCCCACATTGGAAAGAGATGACGTCGCTGATATGCTTTTAGTCTCTCAGTGAATGATGAATACTTACCCTGCTGAAAAAAAAAAACAGCATTTACCCGACTAAGTTTCAAGATGGTCTATGCTGGTCCATGCTGTTCTGATGCTGTTCAAGCTGGTATGACCAGCATGTTCTAGCTGCTTATGCTGGCCGACCAGCATCATCTAGCTGGTTAGGCTGGCCGACTAGCTGGTCAGGCTGGTATGCTGGTGACCAGTTTAGGCTGGTGATGCTGGTATGCTGGTCCATGTGGGTGTATACTGGTCCAACTTCCATAAATTAGGTGCATTACCGACACTGACATCGTTCGTCTTTCAGTCTCCCACGTGGGTATAACCAATGAGGAGATGGCACGTGGGTACCCGCTTCTATAAACCAATGAGGAGATGGGAGAGGCAGGACTTGCAGCGCGATCTGCGTCAGAAATAGAACTGATTTCTATTTTAGCCCTTGGCAACGCAGACGCTCGTTAGCGCGCGCGAGCAGTGTGGGTGCAATAATTTAATAACATAGATTTTTACATGTATTTTGCAACGCTCGCGCACGCGACACGAGCGGTGTGTTCAGCCTGTAACATGGAACCCAAACAGGCTGTGCGCATGCGCCATCGTGCATAAATGTATTTTGTCCCCCTACACCAAACGCGATCACGACATGCAGGTTAAAATATCAAAACAAACTCTGAACCAACCACACCGCTCGCATCGCGTGCAAAATAAATTTAGAAATCTATGTTATTCAATAAATGCACCCACACCCACAAGTCCTGCCTCTCCCATCTCCTCATTGGTTTGTAGAAGCAGGTACCACGTGCCATCTCATCATTGGTTAGACCCATGTGGGTGACAAAGACAACGGTGTCAGTGGCGGTAATGCACCTAATTTATGAAAGTTGCCAATCGCAATATAAAGTCAAGAGAAGGAAAAAGCCTGGAAGGAAGAGAGATGACTAGAAACGATTCGGTTGACCGTTTTATGTGTTGATTAAACGGCGGAGTAGAGGACCTTGTGCATTTCAGGTAAAATAACAGCTCAATGTTTATATCCTAGGACAAATTAGCTAGCAAGTGCAAGCTAACTAGCTAAATTGCCACAAATGTTTAATGCTTTTCGACCTGTCGCCTAATTAATATAATTGGTTCAGAGTTTGTTTTGATATTTTAAAATGAGTCGTGATCGCGTTTGGTGTGGGGGACAAAATACATTTATGCACGATGGCGCACGCGCGCAGCCGGTTTGGATTCCAAGCGACCAGCATGGTCTAGCTGGCAAAACCACACCTATCATTCTCATATTTCCCAGCATGCTCTTTTGGAGCTAGATTTTTTTTTAATTGTTTGTTTCAATATCTGTTTTTGCATGTATATTGATTAATTAATTAATTAATTAGTCTTGTGCTACACAACGATAAATAACATACATTTTTCTAAACTAATCCAATAATCCAATCTGTTAGTTGGATTTGTTGCACCCGTTACTGAAATGGTTGTTCATGTTTATATGGTTTAGGTATTTTATTCATCAATTTAACTGGCAGTCATTCTGAATGCAATTATTGGATATCCTCTCAGCATAATGTAACTTGCAGGTCTGTTGTCGCCACTGCATTAGGGAAAAACTAAATAATTAAGCACTTTAATGCTGGTTACCAGCATCACCAGCATATGCTGGTCATCATTGTCCAAAACACAGTTAAGTCACAAGAATCCGCTTGCTACCAGCATGATTAGTTGGTCAATGCTGGGTGTTTTTCAGCAGGGTATTAATGATAAATAGTGTATCTCCAACAACCCATCTTTCAACTGAAGATCCAGCCTCCAACAGTCTGACTCCAACAGTCCAATCAACTGAAGATCCAAATTGCAGACAACAAACACTCTGAAATATTTGATATTGACAGGTTAAAGGACTCCAGCTCCAGACATGGCCTCCTCTTCCTTACACTCCGTCAACATGGACACCCCTATTCTGATCAAGCACCATCTCTACTGCTCTATTTGTCTGGACCTGTTTGAAAACCCCGTCACCACCCACTGTGGCCACAGCTTCTGCCAGTCCTGCCTGGGCCGCAACCTCCACTTGAATGACCTCGCGTGCCCCCTCTGCAAGGAGCATCTGAGGAGTAACCCGCAGGTGAAATATTAATCTTCTTCTTCAAGATGCATTTATGGAGAAGCCCACAAGTAATAAGGCAGTCCAGACATTTTAAGTGCTAGAAAAACTCAATATAACACACCCTGTCTCAGCCATTTTCCCCACTAGTTGGCAGTATTTACATCAACATAAATACATCAAATGTGATTGGGGAGGATGTATTGTATTGGGGAATGATGTCTGTTGTGTACAAAAAAAATTATGTGGAGGATGTGTTGATAATGACACTTGTAACCTTCGTTGAATTGAAATTGGTAAGTAATACAGGTAAAACCAAGTATATGGACTTTTTCAAATCACAAAAATGTGTCTGATGATTTATGCATACATACATTGGATGGTGCCCTCATTGATCGTGTCACCGCTTATACATATCTGGGCGTCTAGATTTATGATAGGCTTTCCTTCAAAAAGCATGTAGATGAGTCAGTTGAGAACGGACTTCTTTTAATGGAAGATGTCATACCTTTCGTTCAATAGCAGAAAACCAATAATTCAGTCGACATTCACTCCTGTCTTAGACTACGGCGATATCACTCTATATGAACTCAGCTGCCACTCTATTGAAGCCACTGGATGCAGTTTCTGCATTACACTTTTTAATTACGGGTGCTAGTTTCAGCACACATCACTGAACTCTGTACCAGGAAGTAGACTGGCCATCTTTGAAGTTTCATAGATGCATTGCAAATGTTTTTGTTTATATATCCCTCTTGCGTAAACGATCACCGTACCTCACTTCTCTGTTATCCTACAGAAATCAGACACGGTCTCAGGGATGGCTCACCCTGGAGATCCCTTAGATCTCGACAGAGTTAGGTAAATTTAGCTATAGCTATTTTGCACCTTGCTTATGGAATGGTCTTACAGCCCTCGAACTCAACTCTGGACCTCGAAGTCAGTTCCATTGCATTTTTACATTGTTCCCCTCTAACCAGGGACTGATTTAGACCTGGGACACCAGGTGTGTTAGATGAATTTTGAGGTAGAAGAGGAAACCAGCGGTCTCCGGACCTCGTAGGGTAAGAGTTGAGTACGCCTGAGTCTACCGAGTTCGCTGAAATTGAAGGAATTGGTGCCTCTGGGGCAGTTCAGACGGCTGCCTGAGGACCTTTTTAAGGAAGAATGTGTTCCTTATGATTCTATGCTCAATCTTATGTTTCTATTACATTTTCTATTGTTTGTGTTTTTTTACTTGCTTATATATTTTGTTGGGTTAAGTATATATTTTGACTATGTTTTATAACTTTCCGTCAGTCATTGATGTAAATAATATAGTATTATCAGTCAACTCACCTGATAAAATAAGGAATAAAAAACTGACTTGCTTTTCTTAATTGTCCCTGAGGTGATCGATAAAGTTGTATTAGATTGAATAATGAATGGACAAACAAAGCATAATAGCGCAATACAATATTACCCACAGGTGAACATCATCCTCTGGTCCCTAATCCAAGAACTAAAGAAGGCCCAGGAAAGGAAGCCAGGGGAGTATTCCGGAGCCTTGGGCGAGGTGGCCTGTGATGTCTGCACTGAGAGGAAACTCAAGGCCCATAAGTCCTGCTTGCTGTGCCTGGCCTCATACTGCGAGACTCACCTGCAAACCCACACCTCTGCAGACAGGCTGAAGGGCCACAGGTGGACTTTGACTTTGTTGATTCTTCATCACAGTTCATACCAAAAAACTTGAAGAAACTCAACATTTACATAATAGGAAATAACACCAGAAAACACACTTGGATACACTTGTTTTTTATTCTTACTTTTCTTGATTGGAAAGTGTAACATTTTATACATAGGTTGGTGGCCCCTGTGGATGACCTAGATGGGAGGGCCTGTCTGACCCATGGTCGACCCCTGGAGTTGTACAGCAGGGCGGAGGGGCGTTGTGTCTGTGCCCTCTGCATGGAGGAGGGTCACGAGGTCGTCTCCACAGAAACGGAGTGGGACAAGAAGAAGGTGAGGTCGTAATTCCTAATTGTTCCACGATGGCTATGTGTATAGTATTGGGTGAGCCTGAAGGAGAGTGTGTATTGAGTGATTATTACATTCAATTACATTAATAAGGATAAACTCATGTATAATTCCTTTTCTTTCCGTGTTTTTTAATTTCCAAGGGTGAGCTGGGCAGCAGCCTGGCTGAGACGCAGGAAAGGATCCTGGAGAGAGAGAGAAAGGTGGAGGAGATCAGGGAATCCATGGACCTCTGCAAGGTGAGTCCTGAGTGATTCAGAGTGAGGTACTACATGTCTACCTGCAAGCACAGAGCTGTGCTGTAACAGTGCTCTACAAGAAGAGCGAGAGAGCGAGAGCAAAGATAGTAAAAAAAAACTGGACTGCACTGCATACATTAGGTATATGCCTGCAAGGGGAGTCCTGTGTGAGTCAGAGTGAGGTACTACAAGTCCACATGTAGATACAGAGGTGGAGCACCGTAACAGTGAGATAGTTCAACGTGAGACAGAGAGACCTGTTGCACATAGAGAGGGACAAGAGACACAAAGTGTGAGACATGCATACAGAAAGAGAGCTGGAGACATGAGACATACTGTACACGCACAGACAGTGAGACAAGCACGGAGAAAAGTCAAGTGAAAAGTGAGACAGACAGCGAGGGAATGAGATAGACATTGAGGTGATACTGAGTTGTTGTCCACCGTCTATCCCTTTAGGCCCGACTGGACAGGGAGAGGAGGGAGATAGACTCTGTGTTTGAAGTGGTGATGACAGCTGTAGAGGAGACCCAGCGAGAGGCTCTCAGGCCCCTGGAGAAGAGGCAACAGGACTTGGAGCGAGAGGCAGAAGAACTCACCCAAGAGCTGCAGAGAGAGATCAGACAGCTGAGAGACATCATCGTTCAGCTGGAGGACGTTGCTAACCTAGAGGATCACATTCACTTCCTGCAGGTGAGCGACTTTCCTTGAACGTTAACCCTTTTGCTCTGTGAGCGGCATAGATCATCCACAAATGATTCCTCCCGGCACTGCACTGTATCACTCTAGTTGCCTACAAGCAGCCTACAAGCTGCTCACACTCTGTATTGGGCTAAAGTGATTGAACAGCCTGCAAGCTGCTCGCATTGTATTGGGGAAGATGACTGAACAGTCTGCAAGCTGCTCGCACTCTTTATTGAGCTATATGATTGAAGAGTTTGCAAGCTGCTCGCACTCCGAATGGGGCTAGGTGACTGAAAAGTCGGCAAGCTGTTCCTAAGTTGGTTGACGCATGTGTTTGTGGACCAGTATGTGTGAAATGCATGGATTGTACTGGACTTGGTGTCTATTGTCTGTCAAATTGTTTTCCGAATATGATTTATATAATTATACACTATAATGATATAATGAAATAAAACCGTTGAATCATCTTTCTCTGTGACTGTCTCTTTTTTCCCTCTCTCTTTCCTCTCCATCTGTCTCTCCACCAGACCTTCCCATCTCTGTCGGGGCTGGGTGTTGGTAGAGACTGGACTGAGGTCTCGCTTGATACTAAAGTCTCCTTTGGTACCATGAGAAGCAGCTGCTCAGCCATGATGGAGAAAATTGAGCAGGAGCTTGAGAAGCTCTCCTCGATCGGTAAGATGAAGACAGTGTTGAAAACCATACATATACGGTGCATTCGGAAAGTCTTCAGACCCCTTGACTATTTCCACATTTTGTTACGTTACAGCCTTTTTTTCTAAAATTGATTGAATAAGAACATTTCCTCATCAATCTACACACAATACGCCATAATGTCCAAACGAAAACAGGTTTTCGATTTTTTTTTGCTAATTTATTTTTACCTTATTTACTTAAGTATTCAGACCCTTTGCTATGAGACTCGAAATTGAGCTCAGGTGTATCCTGTTAGAATTGATCCGCCTTGAGATGTTTCTACAACTTGATTGGAGTCCACCTGTGGTAAATTCAATTGATTTTACATGATTTGGAAAGGCACACACCTGTCTATATAACGTCCCACAGTTGGCAGTGCATATCAGAGCAAAAACCAAACCATGAGGTCGAAGGAATTGTCTGTAGAGCTCCGAGACAGGATTGTGTCGAGGCACAGATCTGGAGAATGGTACCAAAAAATGTCTGCAGAATTGAAGAGCCCCAAGAACACAGTGGCCTCCATCATTCTTAAATGGAAGAAGTTTGGAACAACCAAGACTCTTCCTAGAGCTGACCGCCCAGCCAAACTGAGCAATCGAGGAGAAGGGCCTTGGTCAGGCAGGTGACCAAGAACCCAATGGTCACTCTGACAGAGCTCCGGAGTTCCTCTGTGGAAATGGGAGTACCTTCCAGAAGGATAACCATCTCTGTAGCACTCAACCAATCAGGCCTTTATGGTAGAGTGGCCAGACGGTAACCAATCCTCAGTTAAAAGTACATTTCAGCCCGCTTGGAGTTAAAAAAAAAAAAAAAATTGAACTCTTTGGCCTGAATACTAACCGTTACACCTGGAGGAAACCTGGCACCATCCCTACGGTAAAGCATGGTGGTGGCAGCATCATGCTGTTTGGATGTTTTTCAGCGGCAGAGACTGGGAGACTAGTCAGGATCGAGGGAAAGATGAACGGAGCAAAGTACAGAGAGATCCTTGATGAAAACCTGCTCCAGAGCACAGGACAACGACCCTTAGGACGCAGCCAAGATAACGCAGGAGTGGCTTTGGGACAAGTCTCTGAATGTCATTGAGTGGCCCAGCCAGTACCCGGACTTGAACCCGATCAAACAATAAATGTGATATTTCATTTTTTTGGTGCAAAAAAAACAGAAAACCTGTTTTTGCTTTGTCATTATGGGGTATGGTCCCCCCATTGATTAGGGGAAAAAACAATTGAATCCATTTGAGAAAAATGCTGTAAGGTAACAAGATGTGGAAAAAGTCAAAGGGGTCTGAATACTTTTCGAATGCACCACATTTTAGACATATAATCTGCATAGATTGCTGTATTCTTTGTTTAGCATTGTCATACTACAATTGAACATGACAGCCCAAAAATGTGTTTCTTCTACAGAACTTGAGAGGATCCTGAAGTTTGCAGGTGTGTATTGTTACATTTCAGGGTAGAAATACATTAGTATATAAAGACTTCAATCTTCATTAGCATACATCGATCTCAACCACATTCACTTTGTAGTAGGCCACATTTTAACTTCATTCAGGCCAACTGATAGGCCTTGTACATGCCCAAATACTGTGCTGTATCTTGTCATAACAATAACGTCCGTATCTGATATTATTCAGTTGATGTGACCCTGGACCCAGACACGGCCAACATACATCTGGTTCTCTCTGAGGACGGGAAAGAGGTGAGAGACGGAGGGAAGATACAGGACCTCCCTGACCGTCCGGATCGCTTTGATCACTTCGGCAGCGTCCTGGGGCACAACATGTTAACGTCTGGGAGATCATACTGGGAGGTGGATGTCGGGAACAAGACGGGTTGGGATCTGGGAATTGCAAGAGGAGATGCCAACAGGAAGGGGCAACTCTCGGTGAATCCTTCTAATGGTTACTGGGCAATAGTGCATTATAATGGGGACCAATACGGAGCCTTGGGGGACCCTCCTTTTCTCTTGTCACGGATGGAGAAACCCCAGAAGGTGGGGGTGTTTGTGGATTATGAGGAAGGTTTGGTGTCTTTTTATGATGTGGAAGCTAAGGCTCATATATATTCTTTCACTGGGTATTCCTTCACTGGGGAAATGTATCCATATCTCAGCCCACATCTTCTGAATGGGAAGAAGAACTCAGATCCACTGGTCATCACAGAAATAGGCTGATCACTCATTGTTTGGCCTTGAAGGTGAAAGACTTGTTTCAGGCTAGGATTAGTGCTACAGCTAGGTTTAGGGTTGGGTTAGGGTCAGAGGGTCAGGTACAAATGTTGTACTTTATTACACATATAAATATTTGAATTAATAGTTTTGTATACAGTGCCTTCAGAAAATTCACACACTATTTCCACATTTTGTTGTGTTACAGCCCGGATTTAAAATGTATTAAATTGAAACGTTTTGTCACTTGCCTACACACAATACCGCATAATGTCAAAGTGGAAATATATTTTTAGAAACTTTTACAAATGAATAAAAAAGGAAAAGCTGAAATGCCTTGAGTCAATAAGTATACAACACTTTGTTATGGCAAGCCGAAATAAATTCAAAAGTAAAAATTTGCTTGACAAGTCACATGGACTCACACTTTGTTAAATAATAGTGTTTAACATGATTTTTTTTATGACTACCTCATCTCTGTACCCCACACGCACAATTACAGTGCCTTCAGAAAGTATTCATACCCCTTGACTTATTCCACATTTTGTCATGTTACAGCCTGAATTCAAAATGGATTAAATAAACAAAACATTCTCAGCAATCTACACACAATAACCCATAATGGCCAGAATAAAATACAGAAATATCTCATTTACGTAAGTATTAGCACCCCTGGGTCAATACTTTGTAGAAGCACCTTTAGCAGCGATTACAAGTGTAAGTCTTTCTGAGTAAGTCTCTAAAAGCTTTCCACAACTGGATTGTGCAACATTTGCCCATTCTTTTTTGAAGTCATAAATACACAAACAAGAAAACGGCGAGTTGCAAAAAATAAACGGCTTCCAATGATTTCATTAACCTAACTATACAATTTCAAACCAATGCAGCTGCTCTACAGTTTTTCAAATGTACTATGCAACAGTATTTTACTTTATAAAGTTACTAGTAGCAGTGTTCTCAATTTTGTATAATGCAGGATGTACTGTGAATGTACTGTAAGTAAGTGTTATCACAGAGAGTTCCCAGCCCATACAAGTACTGGGAAAGGTGAAGATGACGTTCGATAATAATACACACATCAGTGTTATAATCTTCCCATAACTGTTTACAGTGTTGGAAAACTCCCAGATGGTGACAGTGCTTCCCCTCTAATAGTAAGGAGGCACTTCCACAAGGTCAAATGGGTTATGAGCAAGAAGAGGAGAATCAATTTCAAAGATTTTACAGATTTACTGTTAGTAGGAGAAAATCTGTCAATTGAAATACATTTGTTAGGTCCTAATCTCTGGATTTCACATGACTGGGAATACAGATATGTATCTGTTGGTCGCAGGTATCTTAAAAAAATGGGCCTCACACTGGGCCTCAAGATCTCATCACAGTATTTCTGTGCATTCAAATTTTCATTGATAAAGTGCAATTGTGTTCGTTGTCCTTAGCTAATAACTGCCCATACCATAACCATACCGCCCCCATGGTGCACAGCAGCAAACCGCTCGCCCTCACAACGCCATACACGTGGTATGCGGTTGTGAGGCAGGTTGGACGTACTGCCAAATTCCCTAAAACGATGTTGGAGGCGGCTTAAGGTAGAGAAATTAACATTAAACTCTGGCAACAGCTCTGGTAGACATTACTGCAGTCAGCATGACAATTGCATTCTCCCTCAAAACTTGAAACATCTGTGGCATTATGTTGTGTAACTGCACATTTTAGAGTGGTCTTTTATTGTCCCAGCACAAGGTGCACCTGTGTAATGGTCATGCTGTTTAATCAGCTTCTTGATATGACACACCTGTCAGGTGGATGGATTATCTTGGCAAAGGAGAAATGCTCACTAACAGGGATGTAAACAAATTTGTGCACATTTGAGCAAAATAAGATTTTTGTGTCAATGGAAAATTTCTGAGATCTTTTATTTCAGCTCATGAAACATGGGATCAACACTTTACACATTTTACACATTTTATTTTATTTTAAATTAACTTCTTGTCAATAGGGGGCGCTGTTAGCACTTTGTAATAATGACGTTCCCAAATTAAACTGCCTCGTACTCAATTCTTGCTCGTACAATATGCATATTATTATTACTATTGGATAGAAAACACTCTCTAGTTTCTACAACCGTTTGAATTATATCTGTGAGTGAAACAGAACTGGACTTAGAGCAATTTTCCTATGTGGATGTGAGAATGCCAAATTTTGCAAGCTGCTCTGAGATCTGTTTATAAATCTGCCTGTCTTTTATTGGTTGAGATGCACTGCATACGCCTTCCCCTGGATGTTAGCGAATAGGGAGACTTGAAATGGAGTCTCTACGTAGATCTGAAAGGTTATAAATCGCTTGGCAAGGACGTGTCTGGTCTTTTCCCTCTTCGCTCTGACGCACTGAGGACCTTGGCATATTGTACTAGAACCTTCGGTTATAGCTCTTAGAAATTTCCGGCTGTGTTTTTATTCAATATAGGCTTTAAAGACATCATAATGTTGTTATTTTAAACCGAATTATATCAGTTTATGTCAGTATATTGCGATTTTCGGGTATTTATTTTCGTGGCATTCTAGGGAGTTGGGTATCTCTCTCTCACATGCTAATGTTTACTGCTAATTGCAACGTTGAAGAGGACGTTCTACAACCAAGCATTGATTATTTTGGACAAAGGACACCTTTCCCAAGATTCTGATGGGAGTTCATCAAAAAGTAAGAACTATTTATGCTGATAATTCGTTGTTCTGTTGAAAAATGTCAAATGCATAAGCCGCCATTAATTGCAGTGCAGCCTCGCTTTAACGCACGCTGTATGTTGAAGTAACGTTAATTTTAAAAATGTAACACAGCGATTGCATTAAGAACTAATTTGTCTTTCATTTGCTGTCCAACCTGTATTTTTTAGTCAAGTTTTGGATTAGTTACTGATTAGAATAGGTGCCTCTCCAAAGATTTCTCCCGACATTTTCTGGGCAGCTTTGCTACTTTTCTCATTGTATAACCACGATTTGTGCCGCTAAATATGCACATTTTCGAACAAACTCTATATGCATTGTGTAATATGATGTTATAGGACTGTCATCTGAAGAATTCTGAGAAGGTTAGTGAAAAAATTAATATATTTTGGTGGTTTATACGTTATCGCTATTTTTGGCTTGAATCAATGCTGTTGTGATGTTTGCTATTGTGGTAAGGTAATATAACGCTATATTGTGTTTTCGCTGTAAAACAATTAGAAAATCTGAAATATTGGCTGGATTCACAAGATCTGTGTCTTTCATTTGCTGTACGCTGTGTATTTTTAAGAAATGTTTTATGATGAGTAATTAGGTAATACACGATGGTCGCTGTAGTTATTCTAGTTGCTTTGGTGAGAGTTGTGATGGTGGCTGCAATGGTAAGTCTTATTACATATAGCCGGGAAGAACTATTGGATATAAGAGCAATGTCAACTTTCCAACATTATGACCAGGAATACGACTTTACCGAAGCAGCTCCTCTCTTCGGACCACCACCCAGGACAATGGATCGAATCCCAGCAGCTGGCCGAAAACAGCTGCGACATAGAAGGGGCAGAATGACATTGACCTATACGCTGCCGGTGAGTGCGTTTATAAATAAGTGCATTGGAGATGTTGTACCCACTGTGACTGTTAACCTACGCTAACCAGAAACCGTGGATGGATGGCGGCATTCGCGAAAAACTGAAAGCCCGATCCACTGCATTTAAAACTTCTTCGGGACCGGTGTCCCTTCCACGGGACAGTTGAGCTAACGTAGGCTTTTGCGATTAGCATGAGGTTGTAAAGAACAAGGACATTTCCGAAGACATAGACATATCTGATATTGGCAGAAAGCTTAAATTATTTTTAATCTAACTGCATTGTCCAATTTACAGTAGCTATTACAGTGAAAGAATACCATGCTATTGTTTGAGGAGAGTGCACAATTTTGAACATGAAAAGTTATTAATAAACAAATTAGACACATTTGGGCAGTCTTGATACAACATTTTGAACAGAAATGCAATGGTTCCTTGGATCAGTCTAAAACTTTACACATACACTGCTGCCATCTAGTGGCCAAAATCTTAATTGCAGCTGGTCTGGAATAATTCATTATGACCTTTCTCTTGCATTTCTAAGATGATGGTACAAAAAAACTACAAAAGAATGGTTGTTTTTTTCTTTGTATTATCTTTAACCAGATCGATTATGTTATATTCTCCTACATTCCTTTCACATTTCCACAAAATTCAAAGTGTTTCCTTTCAAATGGTACCAAGAATATGCATATCCCTACTTCAGGGCCTGAGCTACAGGCAGTTAGATTTGGGTATGTCATTTTAGGCGAAATTGAAAAAAAGGGGCGGATCCTTTTAACCATGGAAAGAGGTCTGGTGATATGGCTGAATATAAACAGTGTAGTTATTCCCTCCGCAAGGCAATCAAACAAGCGAAATGCCGGTACAGGGACAAGGTGGAGTCGCAATTCAATGGCTAAGACACGAGACGTAAGTGGCAGGGTCTACAGGAAATCACGGACTACAAAAACAGCCACGTCACAGATACCGACATCACACTTCCAGAAGGAAACACCTTATTTGCCCGTTTTGAGGATCATACAGTGCCACTAACAAAGACTACGGCTCCCCCTCTCCTTCTCAGTGGCTGACGTGAGCAAATCATTTAAACATGTTAACCCTCGCAAGGCTGCTGGCCCAGACGGCATCCCTAGCCGCGTCCTCAGAGCATGCGCAGACCTGCTGGCTGGTGGTTTTACAGACATATTTAATCGCTCCCTATCCCAGTCTGTTGTCCCCATATGCTTCAAGATGGCTACCATTGTTCTTGTACCCAAGAAGGCAAAGATAACTGAACTAAATGACTACCGCACCGTAGCACTCACTTCTGTCATCATGAAGTGCTTTGAGAGGCTAGTCAAGGATCATATCACTGCCACCTTACCGGCCACCCTAGACCCAAATCAGTTTGCAAACCGCTCCAACAGGTCCACAGATGACGCAATCGCCATCGCACTGCACACTGCCCTATTCCATCTGGACAAAAAGAATACTTGTGTAAGAATGATGTTCATTGACTACAGCTCAGCATTCAACACCATAGTACCATCCAAGCTCATCATCAAGCTGGAGGCCCTGGGTCTCAACCCCGCCCTGTGCAACTGGGTCCTGGACTTCCTGACGGGCCGTTCCCAGGTGGTGAAGGTAGGAAACAACATCTCCACTTCACTGACCCTCAACACTGAAGCCCCACAAGGGCGTGCGCTCAGCACTCTCCTGTACTCCCTGTTCACCCACAACTGCGTGGCCATGCATGCCTCCAACTCAATCATCAAATTTGCAGACGACACAACAGTAGTGGACTTGATCACCAACAACGACATGGTGAGGGCACTCGGTGTGTGGTGTCAGGAAAACAATCTCTCACTCAACGTCAACAAAACAAAGGAGATGATCGTGGACTTCAGGAAACAGCAGGGGGAGCACCCCCCTATCCACATTGAAGGGTCAGCAGTTGAGAAGATGGAACGTTTTAAGTTCCTGGGCGTACACATCACAGACAAACTGAAATGGTCCACCCACACAGACAGTGTGGTGAAGAAGGCGCAACAGCGCTGTTGGAACTTAGAAGCACAAGCATTTCGCTACACTCGCATTAACATCTGCTTATCATGTGTATGTGATTTGATTTGGCATTCAGGTTAAAGAGTTGAATCTTGTTTTCATCAGACCAGATAATCTTGTTTCTCATGGCCTGAGAGTCCTTTAGGTGCCTTTTGGCTAACTCCATGCGGGCTGTCATGTGCATTTTACTGAGGAGTGGTTCCGTCTGGCCAATCTACCATAAAGGCCAGATTGATGGAGTGCTACAGAGATGGTTGTCCTTCTAGAAGGTTCTCCCGTTTCCACAGAGGAACTCTGCAGCTCTGTCAGAGTGACCATAGGGTTCCTGGTCACCTCCCTGACCAAAGCACTTCTCCCCCGATTCCTCAGGTTTGCCAGATGGCCAGCTCAGAGTCTTGGTGGATCCAAACTTTATCCATTTAGAATGATGGAGGCCACCGTGTTCTTGGGGACCTTGAATGCTGCAGAGATATTTTGGTACCCTTACCCAGATCTGTGCCTACGGATAACTCCATCGATCTCATGGTTTGGTTTTGTCTCTGACATGCACTGTCAACTGTGAGATGTTATATAGACAGGTGTGTGCCTTTCCAAATTATGTCCAATCAATTGAATTTACCACAGGTGGAGTCCAATCAAGTTCTAGAAACATATCAAGGATAATAAATGGAAAGAGGATGCACCTGAGCTCAATTCTGAGTCTCCTAGAAAAGTGTCTGAATATTTCTGTATTTTTTTAAAATGTCTAAAAGTCTGAAGGTCTACCGTAGCCTCAACAGCACTCTCTGGGGAAGTACCATGGTGCAGTTGGAGGACAGCTATTTGCTGTACTTCTCTGGGTACATTGAGTTCAATACAAAACCTAGGAGGCTCATGGTTCTCACCCCCTTCCAGGACTTCCTCCAACCTATCAGAGCTCTTGCAGCATGAACTGACATGTTGTCTACCCAATCAAAGGATCAGAGAATGAATGTAGTACTGAAAGCATAAGCTACAGCTAGCTAGAACTGCAGTGCATAAATGTGATGAGTAGTTGACTCAAAGAGATCAAAAGACAAAAGTTGAACAGTTTTGAACAAATTAATTTCTTAAAAAATGAAGGAGAAGCAGCAGAGAGAGAGAGAGAGATACATTTCATTGTTTGCTGTACACTGTACTGCGTGGATGTAGCGGGTTTACTAACGCGTTACTTCTAGTAGCTATGTTCTAGTAGCTATGCTGTTAACTAATATGGTGACAATGATTTAGGCTGTTTGTAGCGGTTAGCGGTTATGGTATGAAAGTTTGGCTTGGAAAGATTTTTTCACCTGGTCACAGACAGCTGTTTTGTTGTGCACTGAAGTCCACAAGTGAAGGGAAAAGGTGAGAGGAGGAGAGTGCGTAGATGCAAGATGGAATTATACAAAGAGCAAAGAGATGATGCTGTTTGTATGTGGCCGCTCTGAAAGTGTACCGTGTGTGAAAGTGATCAGGAGTGTGTTCATTCTGATTATTCTGTTGAAAAATGTTTCTTAAACAGAAGCAAACAAATCAAATCAAATGTATTTATATAGCCCTTTGTACATCAGCTGATATCTCAAAGTGCTGTACAGAAACCCAGCCTAAAACCCCAAACAGCAAGCAATGCAGGTGTAGAAGCACGGTGGCTAGGAAAAACTCCCTAGAAAGGCCCAGGCAGGCAGGAAGATCACGTCAGTGACTCAACCCACTCAAGTGACACACCTCTCCTAGGGACGGCATGAAAGAGCCCCAGTAAGCCAGTGACTCAGCCCCTGTAATAGGGTTAGAGGCAGAGAATCCCAGTGGAGAGAGGGGAACCGGCCAGGCAGAGACAGCAAGGGCGGTTCGTTGCTCCAGAGCCTTTCCGTTCACCTTCACACTTCAGACTACACTCAATCATATGACCTACTGAAGAGATGAGTCTTCAGTAAAGACTTAAAGACTGAGACAGAGTCTGCGTCTCTCACATGGGTAGGCAGACCATTCCATAAAAATTGAGATCTATAGGAGAAAGCCCTGCCTCCAGCTGTTTGCTTAGAAATTCTAGGGACAATTAGGAGGCCTGCGTCTTGTGACCGTAGCATACTTGTAGGTATGTACGGCAGGACCAACTCGGAAAGATAGGTAGGAGCAAGCCCATGTAACGCTTTGTAGGTTAACAGTAAAACCTTGAAATCAGCCCTTGCCTTAACAGGAAGCCAGTGTAGGGAAGCTAGCACTGGAGTAATATGATAAAAAAAATTGTTCTAGTCAGGATTCTAGCAGCTGTATTTAGCACTAACTGAAGTTTATTTAGTGCTTTATCCGGGTAGCCGGAAAGTAGAGCATTGCAGTAGTCTAACCTAGAAGTAACAAAAGCATGGATTTATTTTTCTGCATCATTTTTGGACAGAAAGTTTCTGATTTTTGCAATGTTACGTAGATGGAAAAAAGCTGTTCTTGAAACAGTCTTGATATGTTCGTCAAAAGAGAGATCAGGGTCAAGAGTAACGCCGAGGTCCTTCACAGTTTTATTTGAGACGACTTTACAACCATAAAGATTAATTGTCAGATTCATCTCTTTGTTTCTTGGGGCTTCACCATGTTTCATTGAAATGTACAGCTGTGTGTCATCCGCATAGCAGTGAAAGTTAACATTATGCTTCGAATGACATCCCCAAGAGGTAGAATACACTGCTCAAAAAAATAAAGGGAACACTAAAATAACACATCCTAGATCTGAATGAATGAAATATTCTTATTAAATACTTTTTTATTTACATAGTTGAATGTGCTGACAACAAAATCACACAAAAATTATCAATGGAAATCAAATTTATCAACCCATGGAGGTCTGGATTTGGAGTCACACTCAAATTTAAAGTGGGAAAACCACACTACAGGCTGATCCAACTTTGATGTAATGTCCTTAAAACAAGTCAAAATGAGGCTCAGTAGTGTGTGTGTGGCCTTCACGTGCCTGTATGACCTCCCTACAACGCCTGGGCAGTCTGTGCTGCAACGTGGCGTTGGTGGATGGAGCGAGACATGATGTCCCAGATGTGCTCAATTGGATTCAGGTCTGGGGAACGGGCGGGCCAGTCCATAGCATCAATGCCTTCCTCTTGCAGGAACTGCTGACACACTCCAGCCACATGAGGTATAGCATTGTCTTTTGCAATAGGAGGAACCCAGGGCCAACCGCACCAGCATATGGTCTCACAAGGGGTCTGAGGATCTCATCTCGGTACCTAATGGCAGTCAGGCTACCTCTGGTGAGCACATGGAGGGCTGTGCGGCCCCCCAAAGAAATGCCACCCCACACCATGACTGACCCACCGCCAAACCGGTCATGCTGGAGGATGTTGCAGGCAGCAGAACGTTCTCCACGGCGTCTCCAGACTCTGTCACGTCTGTCACATGTGCTCAGTGTGAACCTGCTTTCATCTGTGAAGAGCACAGGGTGCCAGTGGCGAATTTGCCAATCTTGGTGTTCTCTGGCAAATGCCAAACGTCCTGCACGGTGTTGGGCTGTAAGCACAACCCCCACCTGTGAACGTTGGGCCCTCATACCACCCTCATGGAGTCTGTTTCTGACCGTGTGAGCAGGCATATGCACATTTGTGGCCTGCTGGAGGTCATTTTGCAGGGCTCTGGCAGTGCTCCTCCTTGCTCAAAGGCGGAGGTAGCGGTCCTGCTGCTGGGTTGTTTCCCTCCTACGGCCTCCTCCACGTCTCCTGATGTACTGGTCTGTCTCCTGGTAGCGCCTCCGTGCTCTGGACACTACGCTGACAGACACAGCAAACCTTCTTGCCACAGCTCGCATTCATGTGCCATCCTGGATGAGCTGCACTACCTGAGCCACTTGTGTGGGTTGTAGACTCCGTCTCATGCTACAACTAGAGTGAAAGCACCGCCAGCATTCAAAAGTGACTAAAGCATCAGCCAGGAAGCATAGGAACTGAGAAGTGGTCTGTGGTCACCACCTGCAGAACCACTCCTTTATTCGGGGTGTCTTGCTAATTGCCTATAATTTCCACCTGTTGTCTATTCCATTTGCACAACAGCATGTGACATTTATTGTCAATCAGTGTTGCTTCCTAAGTGGACAGTTTGATTTCACAGAAGTGTGATTCACTTGGAGTTACATTGTGTTGTTTAAGTGTTCCCTTTATTTTTTTGAGCAGTGTATATAGTGAAAACAATAGTGGTCCAAAAACGAAACCTTGAGGAACACCCAAATATGCAGTTGATTTGTCAGACAAACCATTCACAGAGACAAACTGATATCTTTCCAACAGATAAGATCTAAACCAGGCCAGAACTTGTCCGTGTAGACCAATTTGGGTTTCCAATCTCTCCAAAAGAATGTGGTGTTCGATGGTATCAAAGGCAGCACTAAGGTTTAGTAGCACTAGGACAGATGCAGAGCCTCGGTCTGACGCCATTAAAAGGTCATTTACCACCTTCATAAGTGCAGTCTCAGTGCTATGATGGGGTCTAAAACCAGACTGAAGCATTTCGTATACATTGTTTGTCTTCAGGAAGGCAGTGAGTTGCTGCGCAACAGCTTTTTCAAAAAAAATTGAGAGGAATGGAAGATTCGATATAAGCCAATAGTTTTTTGTATTTTCTGGGTCAAGGTTTGGCTTTTTCAAGAGAGGCTTTATTACTGCCACTTTTAGTGAGTTTGGTACACATCCGGTGGATAGAGAGCCGTTTATTATGTTCAGCATAGGAGGGCCAAGCACAGGAAGCAGCTCTTTCAGTAGTTTAGTTGGAATAGGGTCCAGTATGCAGCTTGAGGTTTAGAGGCCATGATTATTTTCAGCATTGTGTCAAGAGATATAGTACTAAAACACTTGAGTGTCTCTCTTGATCCTAGGTCCTGGCAGAGTTGTCCAGACTCAGAACAGCTGAGCTTTGGGGGAATACGCAGATTTAAAGAGGAGTCCGTAATTTGCTTTCTAATGATCATGATCTTTTCCTCAAAGAAGTTGAATTTATTACTGCTGAATTTATTACTGCTGAAGTGAAAGCCATCCTCACTTGGGGAATGCTGCTTTTTAGTTAGCTTTGCGACAGTATGAAAAATAAATTTTGGATTGTTCTTATTTTCCTCAATTAAGTTGGAAAAATAGGATGATCGAGCAGCAGTGAGGGCTCTTCGATACTGCACGGTACTGTCTTTCCAAGCTAGTCGGAAGACTTCCAGTGTGGTGTGGCGCCATTTCCGTTCCAATTTTCTGGAAGCTTGCTTCAAAGCTCGGGTATTTTCTGTATACCAGGGAGCTAGTTTATTATGACAAATGTTTTTAGTTTTTATGGGTGCGACTGCATCTAGGGTATTGCGCAAGGTTAAATTGAGTTCCTCAGTTAGGTGGTTAACTGATTTTTGTCCTCTGACGTCCTTGGGTAGGCAGAAGGAGTCTGGAAGGGCATCAAGGAATCTTTATGTTGTCTGAGAATTTATAGCATGACTTTTTATGCTCCTTGGTTGGGGTCTGAGCAGATTATTTGTTGTGATTGCAAATGTAATAAAATGGTGGTCCGATAGTCCAGGATTATGAGGAAAAACATTAAGATCTACAACATTTATTCCATGGGACAAAACTAGGTCCAGAGTATGACTGTGGCAGTGATTAGGTCCAGAGACATGTTGGACAAAACCCACTGAGTCGATGATGGCTCCGAAAGCCTTTTGGAGTGGGTCTGTGGACTTTTCCATGTGAATATTAAAATCACCAAAAATTTGAATATTATCTGCTATGACTACAAGGTCCGATAGGAATTCAGGGAACTCAGTGAGGAACGCTGTATATTGCCCAGGAGGCCTGTAAACAGTATCTATAAAAAGTGATTGAGTAGGCTGCATAGATTTCATGACTAGAAGTTCAAAAGACAAAAACATCATTTTTTTTTTTGTAAATTGAAATTTGCTATCGTAAATGTTAGAAACACCTCCGCCTTTGCGGGATGCATGGGGGATATGGTCACTAGTGTGGCCTCATTTAACACAGTAAATTCATCAGGCTTAAGCCATGTTTCAGTCAGGCCAATCACATCAAGATTATGATCAGTGATTAGTTCATTGACTACAACTGCCTTTGAAGTGAGGGATCTAACATTAAGTGGCCCTATTTTGAGATGTGAGGTATCACGATCTCTTTCAATAATGGCAGGAATGGAGGAGGTCTTTATCCTAGTGAGATTGCTAAGGCGAACACCGCCATGTTTAGTTTTGCCCAACCTAGGTCGAGGCACAGACACAGTCTCAATGGGGATAGCTGAGCTGACTACACTGACTATGCTAGTGGCAACAGACCAAAATGTAAATAAACCTACCGGAATTTGTCCAATTGAAACTCTTTTTTGCAACTGTTGGACTAATGATTATACCTAGATCAGCTAGATGCAGGCATGAGTGTGCATGGCGGCATTGAATGTGTAACTGTCTGTCAATTTAATTTCTCCAATTTGTCTCTCGACCTGTGCACCTACATTATAAACTTTAATTCGTAGGTTAGGTTGTAGCAACTTCATGATGGGTACGGGGAAAATGTTGTATCGTGTAGTAGCCTAAACCTTTTGATGTTACATTGGGTGAATGGAATATGAATAAAAGTCATCCAATATTATGTAATAGAAATATGGCCGTCCTCCCTAATCTTGAACAGTACCAACCTCCACTGTTAGGTACAGTGCATTCGGAAAGTATTCAGACCCCTTGACTTTTTCAACATTTTGTTAGGTTACCGCCTTATTCTAAAATAGACTGAATAAAAGCATGTTATCATCAATCTACACATAATATCCCATAATGACAAAGCGAAAACAGGTTTTTATAAATTGTAGCAAATTTATAATATAAAAAAACAACAGAAATACCTTATTTACATAAGTATTCAGACCATTTGCTTTGAGACTCGAAATTGAGCTTAGAAGAATCCTGTTTCCATTGATCATCCTTGAGATGTTTCTACAACTTGATTGGACATGTTTGGGGAAGGCACACACCTGTCTATATAAGGCCCACAGTTGACAGTGCATGTCAGAGCAAAAACCAAGCCATGAGGTCGAAGGAATTGTCCGTAGAGCTCCAAGACAGGATTGAATAAAGGCACAGATCTGAGGAAGGGTACCAAAAATTCTCCAGCATTGAAGGTCCCCAAGAACACAGTGGCCTCCATCATTCTTAAAGGTTCTGGAACCACCAAGACTCTTTCTAGAGCTGGCCGCCCGGCCAAACTGAGCAATCGGGGGAGAAGGACCTTGGTCAGGGAGGTGACCAAGAACCCAATGGTCACTCTGGCAGAGCTCCAGAGTTCCTCTGTGGAGATGGGAGAACCTTCCAGAAGGACAACCGTCTCTGCACCACTCCACCAATCAGGCCTTTATGGTAGAGTTGCCCAAGGGAAGCCACTCCACAGTAAAAGGCACATGAAGTTTGCCAAAAGGCACCTAAAGACTCTCAGACCCTGAAAAAAAAATATTATCCAGAGCACTCAGGACCTCAGACTAGGGCGAAGGTTCTACTTCCAACAGGACAACAACCCTAAGCACACAGCCAAGATAACGCAGGAGTGGCTTTGAGACAATTCTCTGAATGTCCTTGAGTGGCCCAGCCAGAGCCCGGACTTCAACCCGATCGAACATCTTGCCGCTCCCCATCCAACCTGACAGAGCTTGAGAGGATCTGCAGAGAAGAATGGGAGAAACTCCCCAACTACAGTTGTGCCAAGCTTGTAGCGTCATACCCAAAAAGACCCAAGGCTGTAATCGCTGCCAAAGGTACTTCAACAAAGTACTGAGTAAAGAGTCTGAATACTTATTTAATTGTGATGTTTAATTTAGTTTATTTTGCAAAAATGTCTAAAAAACAGTTTGCTTTGTCATTATGGGGTAGTGTGTGTAGATTGATAAGGGAAGTTTGAATCCTTTTTTAGAATAAGGCTGTAATGTAACAAAATGTGGAAAAAGTCGATGGGTCTGAATCATTTCCGAATGACCTGTATATATTGTATCAACTATATTCTAGTCAGTGCCACTCAGACATTGCTCGTCCTAATATTTAGATTTTCTTAATTTAATTATTTTACTTTGATATTTGTGTGTATTGTTGTGAATTGTTAGATATTACTACAATATTGGAGCTAGGAACAGAAGCATTTCGCTAAACCCGCAATAACATCTGCTAAATATGTGTATGTGAGCGATACAATTTGATTTGATTTGATATTGCAGACTTATTGAGGACTCTTATTGTAGAATGGACCTTTTATTGTTACTAATGGCAAGCTTTGTGAAATCTCAACGAAGATACAGGCTGTGTGTTGTAATGTGCTATAATGATTTGTACCTTGGTTTTTGTCTTGCTGTTGGTTTTTCTTCACAATAATATAGCAGCTGGATTAATATTGTATAATCAAATATGTTTTGGGGGGGAATGACATACAAGAAAATCAAACCATTCAGACCTATTCAATTATTAAATATAGATTATGCTTAAAGATTGTGTATCTTCTCCTTAGCGTAGAAGGTACATTTTGACCACATTTCTGGTGAATAAATAATGAAATACATGAAGAAATAAAATATCAGAATAATATTTTTTGTATTGCTTTTTAATAATGGTGATAGTCATTTGTCTTGGTCTTAAGCAAGCATACATAACATCAAAACAGCTGTCACGCCCTGGCCTTAGTATTCTTTGTTTTCTTTATGTTTTTTAGTTAGGTCAGGGTGTGACATGGGGAATGTATGTGTCGTCCGCCAGCCAGGACCAGCCAGAGCCGTCCAGCCAGGATCCGCCGGAGCCGTCCAGCCAGGATCCGCCGGAGCCGTCCAGCCAGGATCCTCCGGAGCCGGCCAGCCAGGATCCGCCAGAGCCAGCCAGCCAGGATCCGCCATTCTGTCCGGAGCTGCCCCTCATTCCGGTGTTGCCCCTCAGTCCGGTGCTGCCCCCTAATCCAGTGGGGTTAATTTGGAGGGTGGCCATTTGGAGGAGGCTACCAAAGCGGGTATTGACAATGGTGGAGTGGGGGCCACGTCCCACACCCGAGCCGCCGCCATGATGGGGCCCATCCCGGACCCTCCCCTTTCTATGTCAAGTTGTGCGGTCGGAGTCCGCACCTTTGGGGGGGGGGGGGGGGGGGGGGGGGTATTGTCACGCCCTGGCCTTAGTATTCTTTGTTTTCTTTATGTTTTTTAGTTAGGTCATGGTGGGACATGGGGAATGTATGTGTTTTTGTAGGGTCTAGTGTAGTTGTCTAGTTATGTCTATGGCTGCCTAGTTTGGTTCTCAATTAGAGGCAGCTGTGGTTCATTGTCTCTGATTGAGAGCCATATTTAAGGCAGTCATAGGCATTGGGGGTTTGTGGGTAATTGTCTGTGTCTATGTTGCATGTTTGCACTTAGTCTTTGATAGCTTCACGTTCGTCTGTTTGTTGTTTTGTTTCGTTGTTCTTCTTCTAATAAAGAGAAGATGTATTTTTCACACGCTGCGCCTTGGTCCTTTCTCTCTCCCATAGACGATCGTGACAACAGCAATCACAACAGAAACCCAAGCCAATTTACAACATTTATTCTGGACAGATTGTGGATGTTTTTTTAGTTTAAAAATTAAATATATTTTTCAGGTTTCATTCTAGCCATGTAGATATGAAACATATGTATATAAATATACAAATAGTGTGCTTCCTTAGGTTCAGAACTAGTTTCAATTAGGTAAATTAATGATCTAGATGTGGTTTGCCCTCTTAGGACAGAACACGGGCACAGTTGTGTCGTTGCCACAAAATCTGTTCACATTCACACGGGTGTGCAACCCTGCTAATCATTAACCTTCTGAGATAAAAGGTATCTTTTGGATGCAAAAATACTTTTCCACAGTTAGTCCTCAGTGCCACATACAGTGCTACCATCTGGGCAAATACACATCATGTACTGGTTCGTACAGATGGGAACACGTAGATGGGAAACACATGTTCCAGGTCGAGTACATCGCAGGCGTTGCATTCTATCAACCAAGGTGCCACGTCATTGACTGAGCAGACAGGCATCATATAGCTATACCATAATGATGTGCTTAACTGATTTGTTGAACACATAACCAGGCGTTGTGAGATCTGGCACGCTTCTGCAATGTAGTCGGCATTGGTGTAGTGGAAGGTACACGCAAGCCTTATACCCATATCACATATTTTCAGTGGGCATTGCGCATACTCACTTCTTAATCCCCACAATGCGTATGAAAGTAGTGCGGCAGAGGTATACGCCATATCAATTAATAAGGCTGATGGAACAGATCAGAATGTTTTGTTTAAAATGTTGATTAATTATTATTTCTTCACAATTTCAGCTCAGCAATGTGCACACTGCGGTAGGCCCAGAACTGTGAGAATGTTCTAAAATACAATTTAGCAGGAGGAAACTCTGTTCTAAAATGCGCACCCCACGTGCGAGTGGTTTCATGGACAAAGCTGGAAATATCCGTTAGTAATTTAGAGGGGAGATCTAAAGATGCAACAACTATCATATGTTGATAATGTGACTAGGATAATGCCTTTGGCTGCTAGATAATGAAAGAAAGTTGAAAGAAAACTAATAGGCTGGAACAGGAGAAATGCATATGAGGAAGTTTTATATAAAATAATTGCTTCCATGTTTCTATGGTGGAAGTTTGGCTGTAGGCCACTTTCGATCAAGGTAAGACACCTCATAATATGAAGTATAATGTCCAGGTTGCAAACAATTAAACAACAGGAAAAATATACGACGCTAATGATAGGTCTAACCATCTTATGGTAGATGGAAGGCTTTCCAAAACCTGAATTAAATGTTAACTAGCTACTGTACAAAGTATCCTATGCCTACCAGTGGCCAATTGTTTTGCTTTACTCCAACTCAAACACCGCTAACCGAACAACAGTGCTAGGTGCCTGTGCACTTGAATTAGAGGTTAACTACACACAAAAAAATCTAAATGTATTTTATTTTAACCAGAGCTCAAAATTGGTCTAGTGAACGTAACACGCCAATGTAAACTCTGATTTTTTTATATAAATATGAACTTTATCAAACAAAACATACATGTATTGTGTAACATGAAGTCCTATGAGTGTCATCTGATGAAGATCATCAAAGGTTAGTGATTAATTTTATCTCTATTTGTGCTTTTTGTGACTGCTATCTTTGGCTGGAAAAATGGCTGTGCTTATTCTGTGGCTTGGTGGTGACATAACATAATCGTTTGTGGTGCTTTCACTGAAAAGCATATTCGAAATCGGACACTTTGGTGGGATTTACAACAAGATTACCTTTAAAATGGTATGAGACACATGTATGTCTGAGGAATTTTAATTATGAGATTTCTGTTGTTTTGAATTTGGCGCCCTGCACTTTCACTGGCTGTTGTCATATCATCCCGTTAACGGGACTGCAGCCATAAGAAGTTAACCATTTTTGTGGAAACCAGAAAAAATTTGGAAAAATGTCTGACTTAGTTGACAGCCTCATTTATCTGTTTCAATGGTAAGCCTACTATTAGACTATTTGCACAGTACAGCTTTGGTTGGCCTGACTGTGAAAGACCAATAGTATGTCACTGTTTCTCATAAAATCTTTCGCTCACTGGTAGTCAGCCTGGAATTTAGCCATAATGTTGACCCTGGGGAACTTCCAGGCTTGACAGTATCAGGACGTGCAGGAAAACATGCACTATATGACCAAATGTATGTGGACACCTGCTCGTCGAACATCTCATTCCAAAATCATGGGTATTAATATGGAGTTGGTCCCCCCTTTGCTGCTATAACAGCCTCCACTCTTCTGGGAAGGCTTTCCACTAGATGTTGGAACATTGCTGCGGGGCCTTGCTCCCATTCAGCGACAAGAGCTTTAGTGAGGTCGGGCACTGATGTTGGGCAATTAGGCCTGGCTCCCAGTCGGCCAATTCATCCCAAATTCATCCCCAAGGTGTTCGATTGGTTTGAGGTCAGGATTCTGTGCAGGCCAATCAAGTTCGTCCACATCGATCTCGACAAACCATTTTTGTATTTGTGCACATTGTTATGCTGAAACAGGAAAGGGCCTTCCCCAAACTGTTGCCACAAAGTTGGAAGCACAGAATCATCTAGAATGTCATTGTATGCTGTAGCGTTAAGATTTCCATTCACTGGAACTAAGGGCCTAGCCCGAACCATGAAAAACAGCCCCAGACCGTTATTATTACTCCTCTACCAAACTTTACAGTTGGCACTATGCATTCAGACACATAGCGTTCTCCTGGCATCCGCCAAACCTAGATCCGGCCGTCGGACTGCCAGACGGTGAAGCGTGATTCACCATTCCAGAGAACGTGTTTCCACTGCTCCAGGCTGCTTGGCCTTGGAAACACATTTCATTAAGCTCCCGACGAACAGTTATTGTGCTGACGTTGCGTCCAGAGGCAGTATGGATCTCGGGTGTGTGTGACAGATGATTTTTACGCGCTTCAGCACTGTGCGTCCTCGTTTTGTGAGCTTGTGTGGCCTACCACTCCGCGGCCGAGCCGTTGTTGCTCCTAGACATTTCCAATTCATAATAACAGCACTTATAGTTCACCATGGCTGCTCTAGCAGGGCAGATATTTGACCAACTGATTTGTTGGAAAGGTGGCATCCTATGACGTTGCCACTTTGAAAGTCACTGAGCTCTTCAGTAAGGCCATTCTGCTGCCAATATTTGTCTATGGAGATTGCATGGATGTGTGCTCGATTTTCGATACCTGTCAGCAATGGGTGTGGCTGAAAGAGCCGAATCCACTCATTTGAAGGGGTGTTCACATACTTTTGTTTATATAGTGTAAGTGGAAAACCTGTGGTACTTCTCACCATAGAACCGCAGCCCAGTCACCATTTTATCTCCACTAGCGTTGACCAAACGTCTTTCACCATGGGGCTCCGGTGTGAAGTTTTTGTTTTGCTGTTGTTTCCTCTGCTTTCCCAGGGGGAAGTGACCTCGTTCGTAAAATGCAGTCAGTTCTTTCTGAACCATGTTCCTCCTACGGTTCTCAGTGATCCTACGAACAATAATCGCTACCAGCAAATATGCCAGTGTCTCCTGGACAATAATAATATAGTGCAATATTACTATGCCACACTCTACGACACCAATAATAAGATTCCTGTGTATTCTGCCTACGAGCTTCAACTTGCAGACATTGAACGAAAGGACTATTGGTATATCGAACCTCAGGTAGGCACAGAATTGTATTTACTGACATGTATAACATTTGTTTTCACACCTTAACATTTTTGTAACAGTTTACTTGGAGTGGGTATACTGTACATAAGGCAGTATACCTTTATGAGTGTCGAAGTATTTTCCATAACAACCTTCAGTACACATTTATTCAATATCATTCAAAAGGAGTTTTCAAACTAGATCTTTATTCGTCCATTTTACAATGTACATTTTTATTTTTACTGCTTCGGAACCCAACCCTCTGACACATAATAATGTAACAGGCGCAGGTTGGCATTTATTGGGATGACTCATGCACTGGAGGCAGCTCTGCAGAGTGGTCACTAGCTTTCATAAAAGTCCTCAAATCTGATTTTAAGACCAAAAAGTCCATTTCTGTTTTCATGAATTTTAAGACATAGCCAATTCTGAGTTTGCAAGCTGACCCATCTAGCGTAAATTGTTCAATTCTGCCTCCAGGGCAATTTTCATGACAATAAATGTCAACATACTTAACAGGTTGGGAGTTAGCACAGGGTTAGCGATGAGTGACTGTTGTACATCCTCTCTGATATTCTCTCAATTTGGTAGAATGCCACTGGGCAAACATTCCTTAGAATCATCATGAATTATTGTATTAAATTCTGTACTTTTCTTAGACGATATCCGGGAGAAGGCGGATCTGAAGAAAACAGAGTACCTGGCCTAGAGCGAGTTCTGAAGCACTAGGCATACAGCATGTTCTCTGCCAAGATAAGCTAAAAATTTGTATTTATGTTATTTTGGGGGGTTGGGTACTGTGGTTATAAAAATGTAAATGTCTGTTGTACTATGGATACATAAAGATCTACTTGAAGGGACTATTCTTTTTTTTGAAAACTCCTTATGAATGCTGTTGAATAAATGTGTTATGAAGTTTGTTATGAAGGAAATTGCAATACCCATGAAGGTGTTAATGTCTTGAGTGTACCCCCTTCAAGTAAAGTGTAACCTAAATGTCTATATATTAATGTCTATATATTTTTTGGGAAACATACTGTATGTTGTGCATTCACCAACAAGGTACAGAGACAATGGTGTAACGGTTGTTATCGGAAGGAGACCAAAGCGCAGCGTGGACAGTGTTCATGATCTTTATTGTCAAGAATCACTCAAACAAAAATAACGAATACAAAACGAAAGCGAACAGTTCCGTCAGGCACAGATACTAAACGGAAAACAACACCCCACAAAACCCAAACGGAAAATGACAACTATTATATGATCCCCATGCAGAGACAAAGATAGACAGCTGCCTCTGATTGGTAACCACACTAGGCAAAAACAACAAAGAAATATAAAACATAGATTCTCCCACCCGAGTCACACCCTGACCTAACCAAACATAGAGAATAAATAAGGATCTCTAAGATCAGGGCGTGACAGTACCACCCCCCCCCCCCCCCCAACCCCCCCCCCCCCCCCCCCCCAACCCCCCCCCCCCCCCCCAAGGTGCGGACTCCGGCCGCAAACCTGAACCTATAGGGGAGGGTCCGGGTGGGCATCTACTCTCAGTGGGGGCTCCGGTGGGGGCTCCGGTGGGGGCTCCGGTGGGGGCTCCGGTGCGGGACGCAGATCCCGCCCCGCTATAGGCTCCCCCCACTTCGGTGGCGCCTCCGGTGCAGGGATCGTCACCGGGACCTCCGGACCATAGATCATAGCCGGAGGTACTGGACTGCAGACCGCCACAGGGGGCTCTGGATTGCAGATCGCCGCTGGAGGCTCGGGACTGCAGATCGCCGCCGGAGGCTTGGGACTGCAGATCGTCGCCAGAGGCTCTGGACTGGGAACCGTCGCCGGAAGCTCAGGACTGTGGACCGTCGCCAGAGGCTCCGGACTGGGGACCGTCGCCGGAGGCTCCGGACTGGGGACCGTCGCTGGAGGCTTCGTGCCATGGATTACCACTACAGCCTCCGGGCCATGGATCATCACTGGAGGCTTCGTGCCATAAATCATCACTGGAGGCTCCGGGCCATGGATCATCACTGGAGGCTTCGTGCCATGGATTATCACTAGAGGCTCCGAGCCATGGATCATCACTGGAGGCTTCGTGCCATGGATCATCACTGGAGGCTTCGGACCATGGATCATCACTGGAGGCTTCGTACGTGGAGCCGGAACAGGTCTCACCGGACTGAGGAGATGTACTGGAAGCCTGGCCCAACACGTCCTGGCCGGATACCCACTCCAGCTCGGTGAGTGTGGAGAGCTGGCACGGGACTCACTGGGCTATGAAGGCGCAGTGGAGGGATAGTGCGTAGAGCCGGCGCAGGATATGCTTTGGCGCAGGATATGCTGGGCTGTGGAGGCGCACTGGAGGTCTAGAGCGCAGAGCTGGCACAACGCGTCCTGGCTGAATAACCCGTGTAGCACGGCAAGTGCGAGGAGCTGGAACAGGCCGCACTGGGCTGTGCTGGGGAACTGGGGATACCGTGCGTAGAGCTGGTGCAGGATATCCTGGACCGAAGAGACGCACTGGAGGCCAGTAGCGCTGAGCCGGCACAATGCATCCTGGCTGAATGCCCACTCTATCACGGCAACTGCGGGGAGCTGGAACAGAGCGCACCGGGCTATGAATGCGTACTGGCGTCACTGTGCGCATCACTGCATAACACGGTGCCTGACCAGTCACACGCTCCCCACGGTAAGCATGGGGAGTTGGCTCAGGTCTAAACCCTACCTCCGCCAATCACCCTGTGTGCCTCCCCCCCCAAAAAAAATTGGGGGCTGCCTCTCGTACTTCCGTTGTTGCCTTGACTCCTCATATCGTCACCGTTCCTCTTTCGCTGCCTCCGCCTGCTTCATTGGTAGGGTCTTGTCCCCTGCCATTACCTTCTCCCAGCTCCAGGATGTCCTCCACTCCCTTTTCTCCCGGGCCCAGGATCCCTGCTCCTCCTGGTCACGCTGCTTGGTCCTTTTTTGGTGGGGTGTTCTGTAACGGCTGTGAAACCAAAGCGCAGTGTGGAAAGTGTTCATGATCTTTATTGTCAAGAATCACTCAAACAAAAATAACGAATACAAAAACAAAAGCGAACAGTTCCGTCAGGCACAGATATTAAACGGAAAACAACACCCCACAAAACCCAAATGGAAAAGGACAACTATTATATGATCCCCATTCAGAGACAACGATAGACAGCTGCCTCTGGTTGGGAACCACACTAGACAAAAACAACAAAGAAATAGAAAACATAGATTCTCCCACCCGAGTCACACCCTAACCTAACCAAACATAGAGAATAAATAAGGATCTCTAAGGTCAGGGTGTGACAAATGGTATATATTTTGTATTTTAAGTTTTACGTGCATGTCACACAAATCGCTGTAAAATTCTAACTTTGTGAATTTCCCTTTGCCAAAGGTATCTACAGACTGCTAAAAAAATGTGTTGCCTGTAATCAATGACTTTTCTTGACTCTCACAGCTCGATGGTGGTAGTCACCTCTGCATGAGCGGACTGAACCAAATCCCGTCCAACAATAGGGGTGACCACCAGGCCTTGAACCGAGACTACGAGAAATCTGGCTACGACAAGGGCCACCTATACCCCGTCCATCACACCTCCACCCATTCCTCCATGATAGCCACCTCCACCTTGACCAACGCCGCACCCCAAGACCCAGGCTTCAACCGGGGCCAGTGGAGGGTACATGAAGAGGACCTCGCTGAATTACTGAATAACGCCTGCTCCAAGGCCTATGTGGTCACAGGTATAGTGCCTGGTGACACCCAGATAGGTGATGGTGTAAAAGTGGCTAAGTACTACTGGAGCGCATACTGTTGTGTTAGTAAGAGTCACACTACAGAGTCTGCAGGGTATATTGGTCCTGATAACAATGGCAAAGTGCAAACGCTGACTGTGAAAGATCTGGAGACTAGACTCAGTGGTCCTGGATATTATGGTACACCTTTCTATGTGTTCCAAGGTAGATGCTAATGCTATATCAGCTAGCTAATGCTAATTTAATCTTGAACAACACTATAATTGTAACAATTGTACATTTTACTGTTTTTAACACATGCAAATTGTATTTTTGTTAAATAAAATACCAAATGTTCATCATAATAAGACAGCTGTACCTCCAATATGTGTGAATTAGTTGACTTAGACAATGACAAGGATACTATTTGATGTAAATTAATATTTAATATAAATACTTGTGAGAAATATTCTGTAAATATCAGTAATTGATCATTAACATTTTATTATCTATAACATCATGTGTACCGTTCAGTAGATTCAATTCCTTTATATGTCAATTGACATACTATCAAGTTTCAAGTTTTATTAGTCATGTGTACAGGATACACATGGTACTGTATACACCGTCCAACAAAATGCTTACTTGCAGGTTCTTTCTCAACAATGCAACAACAATACCAAATAATGAAAGCTTAGAATATGAACATAAAGTAAATGGCTCAGTAGAATATAATAAATATGTTAGCATAAGTATAATACAGGAAGGCACTATTTATAGTCCACTATACACGTGTTTTGGGGAAGGGGGGGATTGGGGGGCAAGTGTTGTGCACTATTTAGCAATAACAATAAGAGTCTGGTAGCAGCAGTTGTGATGTGTGTGTAGAATGAATGTGTGTCATCCAAAAAGTTATACTTTTGAATCACCTGTCCATAGAACATTCTTCCAAGTCTTCATGATCCTCCAGGTGCCTCCGGGTGCTTTTTGTCAAACTTGAGTAAACTTTTTCGATGACATGGGTACCATTATGCCTGGCAAAAACCAAATACTGCATTCTACAATAAGAACCTCATACCAACGGTCAAGCATTGTGGTATTAGAGTGATGGTTTGGGGATGCTTTGCTGCCTCAGGACCTGGACAACTTGCCTTAATAGAAGGAACCATGAATTCTGCTCTGTATCAGTGAATTCTATAGGAGAATGTCAGAAGCAATGTCAGAAGCATAGCTGGGTCATGCAGCAAGACAATGATCCAAAACACACAAGTCTACATGAAAATGGCTCAAAATAAACTCCCACATCTATTGGGTGAAATACCACAGTGTGCCATCACAGTAGTAAGATGTGTGACCTGTTGCCACAAGAAAAGGGCAACCAGCGAAGAACAAACACCATTGTAAACACCACCCATATTTATGTTTATTTATTTTCCCTTTTGTACTTTCATTATTTGCACAAAATATGACATTTGAATGTCTTTTGTGAGTATAATGTTTACTGTTAGTTTGTATTTTTTATTTCACTTTTGTTTATTATCTACTTTACTTAACATATGTTTCCCATGCCAATAAAGTCCTTAAATTAAATTGAGAGAGAGAGAGAGAGAGAGAGAGAGAGAGAGAGAGAGAGAGAGAGCAAGAGAGAGAGATTTCCAGATCTTATGGTGATCATTTTTCAGACACCTACCTTATGTACATATTTGTCTGGTTTTGCTGTATATACAGTGTAGCCCTTTTACTGTCAAACAGGATTCATACCAAGTACCCATTTACCAAAATCTGAATGCATTTTTTTTTGTGAATGGCCATCTGAGATTTTAAAAGAGTCAACATACAATACTGTAGCTCCTCTAGTTAATGTGTAATCAGTCAGTTGAGCTTTCCAACAAGAACCATGTAGCGAACCTGGGAGGCTTCAGGTTTTATCAAGACAACAGAATGTATTTGATTGTCTTACTCAGTAGAGTACTTTATATGAAAGCTGCCTCACCATAACCAGTTAAGTTACTGCAGGCATAATGCATACTCTATGTGTGCTATATCATAACACATACCTGTATACCATGTGTTTTATGCCTCCTGTCATCACAGCAGTAACATACTCTCTGAGCCAGACTTATCAAATGTTTGCTGTTGTGGGAATTTTGCAGCTTTTATTTTTGCCCAGAAACATGAAGCTAACATAGTCTTGTCTCTCTGACATTCTCAAATGTTTGAATTAGATTGTTTTTGATTTGTAAAGCTTCACCATCATCAATATGAATTTGTTTTTTATAGGTTCACACTTATGTAGTTTAGAAATTGTTATGAAATGGAAATGTATTTGTTTGATAGTGTGTCACACACACACACACATTCACATTCATTAAGAAATTATGACAAACAACAAGAATGGATTTTTAAATATTTAATTTTTTTCCTAATATCGGACCAGAAACAATCAAATGATTTTGTGTTTTTTGTGAATTCCAAGATCTTTATCACTTTTTCAAACTGTGTTATTCTTAAGACGTTTCAGAGAGGTTATGTCTCCTTTTCTTTAAAAAATTGTACAATAAGTTGGTTGTTGCTTCTCTTTACCAGTAGAAAACATGTAGTTGTTCCAGAATACAGAAAAATGGGATAAAGGAGGGAGGGGAAAGGGGGCATCCCTGACTAGTGTTAAACGAGATAAACAAAACCAGGTCAAACATGCTAGTTTTCCTCAGCTTAGTCCTCACATACACACAGACAGTTATAACCCCGAGAGAGACAAACATTTCATACTGAACAAAGAACACTGAACTTACATTTCAACCACAACCCATTCTTTTTATCACAGACAAAAACTTCCCCCTGCTTTCCTGTCTTTTCTTACCCAGTGAAATTGATTTAGGTGTTGCCCTTTGGTCGTGTCACTGGACTATCTGACCAGGGCTTTGAGAAAGAGATACAGAAAGCAAACAGGAAGGGACACAGCATGTGTTTACGACGAGATGTTAGGAAACAGAATATTGGTGCCGGCTTTTGGCCACTGTTGGTTAAAGCCGAGTAAACCCAAGGATGGCAAGCGATCATTTATTCGTCGTCGTCATCATCGTCATCATCATCGTCATCATCATCATCGTCGTCGTCATCATCGTCGTCATCATCATCGTCATCATCGTCATCATCATCGTCGTCGTCATCATCATCGTCGTCATCGTCATCATCGTCATCATCGTCATCATCATCGTCTGGGTCGATCTTTCCAGACAGCACGTCCTCGATCCAGTCCTCAAGCTCATCAGCAGTGGGCATGTCCTCATCATCATCCATCTCCATCCACACACTATCAGCCTGAGAGGGAATACACAGTGAGAACACACACAAGATGGACACTAAATAGGCTAAAGACAGATAGGCATTGAAACTAACGAGAAGGCTGAAAATAGACCAGCAACAATCCCCAGGGAGCAAGGAGGAAAAGGTACAGTAGAGCCTGATGAAACAGCATAATGAGATTACTGTACTAAAGACAGCAGAGAGACCAGGAAGGATGAGAAGATCAGACTTACATCTTCCACATCCACGACACCGATTTGAGGAGAACCAAGGTCAATGCCAAATGTCTTCTCCCAGTAGGGCACAAGCTAAAGGAGAGAAGGAAATAAAGAGAAAAAGGCAAAGGAAATGCAGAATTTAGAAAATAATTTTTCTGCTATGTTTCGTAGGTTATGCCACAATAAATTATATTATAATCTACCCCCTTCCCTAAAAATGTTACCCCCAATAATTTATTGACAGGTTTGAAACCCTACCAATCCTGTGACTCTCAATATCCAGTTCCTCTTTTGGCAATCCCACCCACAGTGATTGATTGACAAGGCAAACTATTAAGAATGTGGCCAGGATAACGCATGACAATGTGCAAAGGAAATCAAAATGGAAGGAATAATATTGTTTTATCCAATAAGGATTTGAATTAGAACTTTGTACTTTATTTTGTACAGTTATCTGGTAGGGCATTGAACAAAAACATAGATTATGTTCACATAAAAATAATATTGCAAACGTATTATTAATTTATTTGCCCAGAATCCACGATAGAATAATATATATTTTGAACGGTTTGGGCTAGAGCAGGGGTCTCCAATATTTTCTTTCATACGAGTCATTTCATACCCAATACATTTTTTGAGAGCTACTCATATACAGCCTGCATATTTCGTTATTGTGTACAGTCGTGGCCAAAAGTTTTGAGAATGACACAAATATTTATTTCCACAAAGTTTGCTGCTTCAGTGTCTTTAGATATTTTTGTCACATGTTACTATGGAATACTGAAGTATAATTACAAGCATTTCATAAGTGTCAAAGGCTTTTATTGACAATTACATGAAGTTGATGCAAAGAGTCAATATTTGCAGTGTTGACCCTTCTATTTCAAGACCTCTGCAATCCACCCTGGCATGCTGTCAATTAACTTCTGGGCCACACCCCGAATGATGGCAGCCCATTCTTGCATAATCAATGCTTGGAGTTTGTCAGAATTTGTGGGATTTTGCTTGTCCACCCGCCTCTTCAGGCTTGACCACAAGTTCTCAATGGGATTAAGGTCTGGGGAGTTTCCTGGCCATGGACCCAAAATATCGATGTTTTGTTCCCCGAGCCACTTAGTTATCACTTTTGCCTTATGGCAATGAGCTCCATCGTGTTGGAAAAGGCATTGTTCGTCACCAAACTGTTCCTGAATGGTTGGGAGAATATGCTCTCGGAGGATGTGTTGGTACCATTATTTATTCATGGCTGTGTTCTTAGGCAAAATTGTGAGTGAGCCCACTCCCTTGGCTGAGAAGTAACCCCACACATGAATGGTCTCAGGATGCTTTACTGTTGGCATGACACAGGACTGATGGTAGCGCTCACCTTGTCTTCTCCGTACAAGCTTTATTCCAGATGCCCCAAACAATCGGAAAGGGGATTCATCAGAGAAAATGACTTTACCCCAGTCCTCAGCAGTCCAATCCCTGTACCTTTTGCAGAATATCAGTCTGTCCCTTATGTTTTTCCTGGAGAGAAGTGGCTTCTTTGCTGCCCTTCTTGACACCAGGCCGTCCTCCAAAAGTCTTCACCTCACAGATGCACTCACACCTGCCTGCTGCCATTCCTGAGCAAGCTCTGTACTGGTGGTGCCCCGATCCCGCAGCTGAATCAACTTTAGGAGACAGTCCTGGCGCTTCATGGACTTTCTTGGGCACCCTGAAGCCTTCTTCACAACAATTGAACCGCTCTCCTTAAAGTTCTTGATGATCCGATAAATGGTTGATTTAGGTGCAATCTTACTGGCAGCAATATCCTTGCCTGTGAAGCCCTTTTTGTGCAAAGCAATGATGACTGCACGTGTTTCCTTGCAGGTAACAATGGTTGACAGAGGAAGAACAATGATTCCAAGCACCACCCTCCTTTAAAAGCTTCCAGTCTGTTATTCGAACTCAATCAGCATGACAGAGTGATCTCCAGCCCTGTCCTCGTCAACACTCACACCTGTGTTAACGAGAGAATCACTGACATGATGTCAGCTGGTCCTTTTGTGGCAGGGCTGAAATGCAGTGGAAATGTTTTTTGGGGGATTCAGTTAATTTGCATGGCAGAGGGACTTTGCAATTCATCTGATCACTCTTCATAACATTCTGGAGTATATGCAAATTGCCATCATACAAACTGAAGCAGCAGACTTTGTGTAAATTAATATTTGTGTCATTCTCAAAACTTTTGGCCACGACTGTAGGCCTAATTTGAATGAATATGAATACAAACCAGTGGAGGCTGTTGAGGGGAGGACGGCTCATAATAATGGCTGGAACGGAGCGAATGGAATGGCATCAAACACATGGAAACCATGTGTTTTGTGTATTTGATACCATTCCACTTATACGCTCCAGCCATTACCACGAGCCCGTCTTCTCCAATTTAGGTGCCACCAACGTCCTGTGATAGAAACAAAGAACGGCACGGCACACATAATCTAATTGCGTTTTGGTTCTTAAAACCACAAATCATTATACTGTAGCATACATTTTTGAATATTGCTTTTTAAAGAGAAAAATAAAAACAAATCATTTGAACAAATATGTAGCCCGTAGTTCTAGGCCTATGCTATGCCTACTATCAATTATTTTCAAATATTTTTTAGATTCTCATTGTGTTTAATAGTGTGCTTTTGAACAACACACCACAGTGAGTCGGCTACGTATTTGACAACAAATCGTGAAAAACAGTATTATCATGAAAAAGTATGAGGAATAGCAAAAGTGTTGTTTCAGCAAAAACATCACCGCTTTCCCTTCCAACATTTCACAAGTGAGGTGAAAGGATACAATGAATTTGCTTGTGGTGTGCACCGCTCAAATGATATGTAACAACACAACCTCAGTGCATCGGACATGAAACAACGATACAAATAGAACAATAGAACAGCAAAACAGATTTTTTTTAAATTGCGTCTGCCTTTTTATCAGTGGTGCTGGTGCAACTAGTGAAAATGCACTGTGGCATGCAGGAGCATAGGGGAGGAAGTGCAAAATGTAATCTGTTAATTATTATATAACATATTATAATGTACATATCTGTTTTAATATAGACAAGCTCGAAACATTATTTATTATGAAAAATGTCAAATTTCCCAATGGATCATGATCATTTTCTGCTAAAAAAGTAGGTGTGCAAAAAATACTTTTGCACGCCTATTTTTAAAGTGGGTCTGCAGCTGCTCCGTTTACTCCATTGCTCAGGCACATATGCATCCGATTTATTCAGGTCTTACCAGGGGGAAATCGTCGGGGTCAATCCAAATGATGCTGAGGTCAGCGTTGTCAGTGTTCTCACGGGCCACCTCCTTTAGGATCTCCAGGAACTCATAACCATCTGGGAAAAGGTCAAAGGTCAGGTACTGCTGTTTTTCCCCCCCTGTTACCTTTCTTCATTGAAAGACAATTCAATTCTCAACCTTTCAAACTATTTTCCAGCAATCATTTTATGACCTAAACTAACATACATGTAGCAGCCGTAGAATGACGCCTGAAAAACAGTTCAGTTCCCACTTCCGTTTTTTCCCCAGCTTTACTTTCAACTAGTACAATGTACATTACCAGGGTCATCCTCCTCAGCAAAGGCAACAATGTGCTCTCCATCTATGTCATCCTCCTGAAGGAAAGAAAGAAAGGGATGAGACTCCGTTCTACTGTACATCTCCATGAAAAGTAGGCTTACTGTATAGTTCCAGTTCAATAGTGAGTGAAGAAATCTTACCCAGGTCTCATACATGCTGTGGGGCTCAAGCTTCCTCAGAGTGGGCCTGGAATGAGAATGACATCAGTCAATCAATCACATTTATTTATAAAGCCCTTTTTACATCAGTTTTCACAAAGTACTTTTACAGTAACCCGGGCCTAGACCCTAAAGAGCAAGCAAGCAAAGGCAGAAGCAAGAGCACAGTGGGCAGGAAAAACAAGAAATGTAGTTTGAACCGCATTTTGTCTACATGTGTGAAGTAAATCTCCTCATAACCTACCATAGGACTTCCGGCTTTGCATTGTAGGTCAGCTGTACTGTAGGGCCAAACTCACCTGTCATGCTCCTCGATGTAGTCTACAAGCTCAGCCTCAGAGTAGGGCTGTCCTGGGATGGTCACTGGCTCCTCCATGAAGGGTTCATAGAAGTCAACCTCATTCAGTTTCATCTTTAGCTTCTTGGCAATCTGGATGGGGACAAAGACCATCAGTTAGGCTGTACATAATTTGCGTTTGAATTTAAAAAGATGAGTTTACCTCACTGACAAAAGTTGTTTCTTGTAATGTAACTTAAATTGTAATGTAACTCCACTTAATTGATTGAGTTGACTCAACTTAAAACGTGAAGGCATTTTGGTAACTTTTGTCTTCAATTTGAAAAAAAACTAAAAATGTTACAGCATAAGGAAAGGGTCAGTTTGCAATGGGAACAATGACACTTTTCCAGAATGGAGTTTAGAATATAGCTGAATCTAATTCAGCCCTCTGTGGTTCCATACCTTGGCATCAAAGGTGGCAAAGAATTTGATGAAGGGGTGGAACTCCTCGGCAGCATCGTCATACTCAATGAAGTCTGTAAAAGAGAAAAAAATAACACGAACCTAATGTGAGATTCCCCTTGACATACTTGATAAGAGGAAATTGTCAGAATACAGCATCGAGTACCTGTATGTGGTTCACAAATATACTGTAGGTGCTGTGACTAGCATCCCGTTAGACTGATCCCAGATCTGTTTGTGACAATTGTGTGACAATGACCACAGGAGCTAGCATGACAACACAAACAGTTCTGGTACCAGGCTAGCTTTCCATATCCAAGCAACTTTAGTCCTGATTTCTCGGGTCTTTCCTGCAGAGTTGATTGGCTGTACTTACGGGGGGATTTCTCACTCTTGAAGTAGCCGACCAGCTTGATGTCCTCATCAATGTTGTGGAAGCCCTTGAGCTCACGCTCATTATCAATGATCTCCACAGGGTCCTCAATCACCTGCAGAGCGGAAGAGACATGGGGAGAGAGAGAGAGAGAGAGAAGAGAGGTGAAGGAAGAGGGAGAGAAGAGGTGGAGAGAGAAGATTTATATGAGGAGCAGATTAGAAGAGATTTGACACTGACAATGTATATAGTATTAGGCAATCATTTTTTGCCTTCTTTGACAAATTAAACTCTTTTTCAAACAATATTTCTAAGTATTGATATTATTATGAAATTACATTAGTAAATAGATTGTAACAATACCTCATATTCAGCATTGTAATTACAATTTTGGGTTTACACAGAGTAAGAGCACTTTAGTAAAGTTACAACCAAATGATTGCAACCAAAATAAAGTAAAGTGACGACAACCAAATAACGATATAATGTTATTATAGTCACTCACATCATAGAGAAACTCCACCAGGGTGTCAGCGGCCAGCTCACCATCGTACTCAATGATCTCATTATCGACAAAGATATAGATGCTCTCCACCTCATCCAGACCTGGGATATAAGAGAAGGACAGGTTAGAGACTTTCTTTAGGGGCTAGGGACTAAGAAATGGATGGGGGCTTGGGGGAGGAATGGGGCAGGTTAGAAACTCTGGGTAGGGGCTAGGTGTTAGCGGACAGGTTAGGAAACTCTACTTAGGGGGCTAGGGTTTAGCGGACAGGTTAGGAACTCTGGTTAGGGGCTGAAGTTTAGAGGGGACAGGTAAGGATTTCTAGCTAGGAGGTCAGAAATAGGGGCTAGGGAAGCGATGGGGCAAGTTAGTTGGTAACGGCAAGCCATTCTTCTTGCAGAGGATTTTTTCCATTGGATTTTGAATATGGGCTTGAAACCACACTTCGCCCGAATAAAATACAGCAATGTGGTTAACAAAGTTATCTGTGATTGAATGAATTCCATCCAGACAATGTTGTTTATTGCCTGAACCAAGTTTGACCCCAGTAGGATTCACCATTTACAGTTGCATGACTCATACTGTAAGTATGTCAAAAAGGAGACTTTGACCTCGCTTGTAAAACAATGTAATTTTTTTTTAATACACTGTATAACCATCATGTGAATGCCTCCCTCTGAAAGTAGAATGCTTTTGTTGTTTTATTGCATACCGGTGACTGACCCTCTTCGACTTTTATTCGCCCAGGGGCGTGACAGTATGAGAAAAGGATACGATTTATATGACAAAGAGACATAGGTTGTGTAGAGAAGCAGCAAGTTAGTAAGAAACTGAATGTTAGAGCCTTAGATCTCTGCTAGGGATGTTTTTTAGACCTCTACAGCTCTCTGGTGGCTGAATAATGTCCTGTAGGTGATACTGAGGTGTTTACTGTATGTGTCTGGTCTCTAGGGCCCTGAGTGTTTCCTAACCGCGTATCATGAACGTCATTTTTCATGACTATAGCTATGGCCCTCAACTAGGGCCAAGAACATTCCTTGTCAGGAAAAACTCAGGACCCATATGATACGTTCCATATTAAAGTTTAAGCTACAAATATACGTTAAAACATTGCCTTTATTTTGGGTCCCAAGTTACTGTAAATGCCATGCCTGTCTACTTCAGTCTATTCCAACAGGAGTGATACCACTCCTCAGGCAGAAGAGGGCAGGACAGATCCGGATTTCATGCGAAGTCAGACCGAAGAGCTGGCATTTTAATGATGATGAAAAAGGGGTCAAGAGATGAGTGCGGTCTTACCCAGCTTCTTGGCAACAGAGAGGTCCTTCTTCTCATCCACAAGGCCGAAGCCAATGTCTTCATCGTCGAGATCATCCAGAACCTGGGCTGCAAGCTGCAGAGAAGAGAGAGAGAGAAAGAAAGAGAGTGTAAGAGACGGAGCAGTGTCAGAGCCCTAATGTTTATCGCTCCATTTCAAATAGATCACTAGCCCTGTTTGCGCACTGAACGATCCTGAATAGATCCGATAGTTATTAGCAATAACTTAGTAGCTCAACCTTGCCCTCTGATAGGCTAAGTGGAATCTTCGCCATATTGCTTATGCCTATCATATCATTTCAGATCTACACAAGTGCCTATAGGGGCATGGGGTTGATTTAGAACAGAGTAGATATGTGTGTGAGCCAACACAATCCCCCCCCCCCCCCCCCCCCCCCCAACCCGCCTGTTCAGCTTGAAAGAGGTTCCTATTGGCTAAACTTATACCTGTAGTCTATGTTTAAAGCTGTGCCGTCCCTCACTTAAGAATGAGGTGCTCAGCACTCCAGTCCAGCCCTAGACACATATGACCGCACTGCACTCCGCTTGCCTGAATGAAAAATATATTTCCCACATACTCTGTGTATAAGGACCCCCACTCCCAACCCCCCATCCGTGGTATTTCTTCCTACTTTCAAGGCCTTAAAAGCAACAGCTTTAGAGCGCTGCCTTGCACTTTCTAAATCTGTGTGAAACTGGACCCGTTGACGGACAGCTAGCCCGGCCAATGAGAGGGCAGAGTAATGAAAAGGGGGGGGGCGGTGGTATGGGACATAGTGTGAGTGTGTCGACGGGAAAAGACGTGGTCACGACAGGTGCAGTGGGCAGCGGAAAGGAGAAGGGCTCAGGCTATGGGAAAGTAAACTCACATACTGTGTGGTTATTGCCTACATACGCAAACTCACTAGCACACACTCGCAAACACACACACACTTGCACACACACGCATGCACGCACGCACGCACACACACCCACAGAGACACACACATTTTGTTCTCTTCTTATCCACTAGACGCCACCAATCTATGGCAATATGTGAAACACATGTCATCAGTAGAAAAAACATTGTACTCTTTCATTGCAGAATATGTATAATTTAAAAGCAGCCAATATCCATAAAAAAAAGTTGTGTTAATATATCCAGCTCAGATAACATCAACTCGGGGAAACAGTCAGCTGGGGAATATTTACACCCTTTCGAGCCAGGTCATGGTTCAGCCCAAGCCTCTACTCCACCTCAGCCAAACCAGCCTCCCACAGCAACCCTGAATTTGGCAGCAAGATGGCCGCTAAACCTAGATGGCCGCTATCATGTGACTTTGGTTTACAGTAAAGCCAATGGTACAAGTTCTGCTCTCTTGTCAAGCAATACCTTGCGGCCAGCATCTCTGTTTTGCAAACATTTGTTAAAGGAGTGGGTGGGTGGGTGGGTGGGTGGGTGGGTGGGTGGTTGGGTGGATGGATGGATGGATGGGTGGGTGGGTGGATGGATGGATGGATGGATGGATGGATGGACGAACAAACAAACAAATGAAAGAACAAATGAATGAAGGGATGAAGGGGTTAGACCAGCTATCACCTATTTCATTTGTTTTGCTTATTTCTTTCTCAGCTGTGGTGAGTATAGGACATCTTTACTTGCAACATTACATTCATTACTGCAGTCCATTTGTGCACAATCTTAGCCTGCCTCCCAAATGGCAACCTATTCCCTATATCGTGCACTACTTTGACCTGGGCCCTACGGCTCTGGTAAAATGTAGAGCAAATAATTAGAGAATAGGGTGCCATTTGGGACACACACAGCCACAGAGCATTGAAAGAAAGCTGCTGAGGGGTTGCTGTAGGACAGCAGCTTTCTAGAGGGGTGTTTCGAGGGCCTGAACATACCTGGTACGTCAGGGCGGCTGGACTGGTGAGTAACTGTAGAGAGAAGTCTTGCTTTAGCACAGGACATTCACATATAGGCTGCGATTCAATCAAAGGTGCATCCTTGACAAGCACACGGCGCTTGACTTTAAAGGTCATTTACCCTTGAGCCAACTTCCGCAGAGTTACCGTGAATGCGATCTCCACGAACGTCTGGAAGTTGCCTTCAGAAGGTACATTGTCGACAATGTGTTTTTGATTGAATCCTGGCCATAGTCATTCACCTTCAGAGACTATTACAAGACTATATCAAGACCCTCATTCAACAGGACTGTAAAAAAATGACCTTAAACAAAGCATAACACAGAGTGTATGTGTCCCAATATCCAGACTAACATATTGTGCCTAGTCACAGTATTGCTTTTAATAATTTGAACTAATCTGGATACTAATCCACTACTATGCTTGTCAATTTTATTACGTCGTCATTCATTTTGGTATGTTAGTATGGTAGTTGCACCCCCTTTCGCCGTCAGAATAGCCTCACTTCGTCAAGGCATGGATTCTACAAGGTGTCGAAAGCGTTCCACAGGGATGCTGTCCCATGATGACTTCATTGCTTCCAACAATTGGGTCAAGTTGGCTGATGTCCATTGGGTGTTGGACCATTCTTGATACACACGGGAAACTGTTGAGCATAAAAAAAACCGCAGCGTTGCAGTTCTTGACACACTCAAACCGGAGGGCCTGGCATATACTACCATACCCCGTTCAAAGGCACTTAAATCGTGCTCATTTGCCCTCTGAATGGCACACAACCACAATCCATGCCTCAATTCTCTCGAGGCTTAAAAATCATTCTTTAACCTGCACCTCCCCTTCATCTACACTGATTGAAGTGGATTTAACAGGTGACATCAACAAGGGATAATAGCTTTCACCTGGATTCAACTAGTCAATCTATGTCATGGAAAGAGCAAGTGTTCCTAATGTTTTGTACACTCTGTGTATATTAGGACATTTGGTCATGGCATAACCGGATGGTATATAGATTGCAGAATATTTCCACCATACAGTACTGTCAATAGTACACAGATATGCTAACAGGTCAAGACGCAGAGTACAGAATAATCCAACTTCAACAGACAACTGAGATTCAGAATAAGCGCAACTGCTCTTCCAACAACAGACTGAAAGATTATAGTTCAGGGCCCGTATTCCCTAAGTATTTGCCCTCCTAAGGACAAAGTGCACTTTTGATGGGTGGCGTTTAAAAAAAAAGGAATTGCTTTGTATAAAATGTTTAGTCTCTTATCCCTTGTAACTTTAAATGCAACAAATTGCTTGCCTCTTAAGGATCGGCCCCTTTTTTTCAATTTTCACCTAAAATTACATACCCAAATCTAACTGTAGCTGTAGCCTGTAGCTGAGGACCTGAAGCTCAGGACCTGAAGCAAAGATATGCATATTCTTGAGACAATTTGAAAGGAAACACTTTGAAGTTTGTGGAAATGTTTAATTAATGTAGGAGAGTATATCGCATTAGATCTAGTAAAAGCAAATACAAAAGAAAAAAACATAAATTATTTTGTATTTTTTTATACCATCATCTTTGAAACGCAAGAGAGAGGCCATAATGTATTATTCCAGCCCAGGCACAATTTAGATTTTGGCCACTAGATGGCAGCAGTGTATGTGCAACGTTTAAGACTGATCCAATGAACCATTCAAAATGTTGTATCAAGACTGCCCAAATGTGCCTAATTGGTTTATTAATACATTTTGTGCACTCTTCTCGAACAATAGCATGGTATTCTTTCACTATAATAGCTTCTGTAAATTGGAAAATGCAGTTAGATTAACAAGAATTTAAGCTTTCTGCCAATATCAGATATATCTATGTCCGGGGAAATTTTCTTGTTACTTACAACCTCATGCTAAGTCACATTAGCCTACGTTAGCTCAACCGTCCCGCGGGGGACCCACCGATCCTGTAGAGGTTTAAAGTAGATCAGTTCTCATAAACTCATGAATCTTGAAAAAAATCCCATCCCCCGCCCCTTCTGCCACCGCGAACGCGCCAGTGCATTGCGTCCTGGTAGCATGCGTGAGCTACCCACCAGCTCACAGCAGTGAGTTTGAAATAAATACCGCCAGTAGTAAGTTACTTTGGAGTTGCTAGCATGTCTGGACTCACAGTGAGGGAAAGGGGCAACTGCAGTTCTACTGCATGCCATTAGCAGGACACATTTAAAAAAAGTGAAGACTCGCTTGTATTGACAGCATAGCTGTGCTAACTAGCTGATTTATCTAGCCCACATTAGCGATGATTAGCTGATATAGCCCACTCCAGTAGTGGTTCAAGACACACTACATGACCAAAAGCATGTGGACACCTGCTCGTCGCACATCTCATTTCAAAATCATGGGCATTAATATTGAGTTGGTCCCCCCTTTGCTGCTGTAACAGCCTCCACTCTTCTGGGAAGACTTTCCACTATGTTTGAACATTGGTGTGGGGACTTGCTTCCATTCAGCCACAAGAGCATTAGTGAGGTCGGGAACCCATATTGGGCGATTAGGCTGGCTCGCAGTTGGCGTTCCAATTCATCCCAAAGGTGTTTGATGGGGTTAAGGTCAGGGCTCTGTGCAGGCCAGTCAAGTTCTTCCACACAAATCTCGACAAACCATTTCTGTATGGACCTTGCATTGTACACAGGGCATTGTCATGCTGAAACACGAAAGGGCCTTCCCCAAACTGTTGCCTGAAAGTTGGAAGCACAGAATCATCTAGAAGGTCATTGTATGCTGTAGCGTTAAGATTTCCCTTCACTGGAACTAAAGGGCCTAGCCCGAACCATGAAAAACAGCTCCAGACCATTATTTATCCTCTACCAAACTTTATAGTTGGCACTATGCATTCGGGCAGTTAGCGTTCTCCTGGCATCCGCCAAACCCAGATTCATCCTTCGGACTGCCAGATGGTGATTCATCACTCCAGAGAATGTGTTTCCACTGCTCCAATGGTGGCGAGCTTTACACCATTCCAGCCGATGCTTGGCATTGCGCATGGTGATCTTAGGCTTGTGTGCGGCTGCTCTGCCATGGAAACCCATTTCATAAAGCTCCCGACAAACAGTTCTTGTGCTGACGCTGCTTCCAGAGGCAGTTGGGAAGTGAGTGTTGCAACCGAGGACAGACGATTTTTACGCACGACACGCTTCAGCACCCTTTAATCTGTTGTTCTAGCTTGCTTAGCCTACAATGTGTGAAGACTGTGTTTTTGCAGAAAATTAAGGCACTTGTGCCCCACTAAAGGTCTCCCCCCCCCCCCCCCCCCCCACAGCCCCCTCCAACTTATCCTCCTCCATCACAGGCTATCCATCCGATACCGCCAAGACACTTCCATATTAGTCTAAGCAGGGGTATTTATAAGAGAGACTGAGACTGAACTGGGAGGAGCTGGGCAAGACAGTCCTACAGCTATATAAGGCCTTCTGGGGAGCGCAGAGAGAGACCGGGAAATACGTGAAGGGGGGGGGGGGTGGAGAAGGGAGAGAAAGTGGGAGGGGAAGGAGACCGGAGAAGATGTGAAGCTTCGATACATATGGTAGGGGGAGGGACAGGAGGGAGGAGAAGGGAGGGAGAAGGATAGCTGATACACGACTATCATTCACTCTAGTCTGTCAGACTATCAATCATCTCTCACAGAGAGGTTAGTCTCACTTTCTGTTTCTCTCTGACTGCAGCTTCTATCTAACTCATTGTGACCTCTCTCTTTAGCACTCTCTCTTTCGCTCTCAATATTTCTCTCTGTCTGTCTCTCTCTCACACAATCTCTCTCTTTTTCTCTCCACCATGCTCTGCTAATGTATGTGCCAAGAGAAGGTGTGACTTCCTGGTTCCCTCTCTCACTGTCCAGCCACAGGTGAGAGGTGTTGGCTGAGGGGACTAAAGGGAAAAGAGGGTGGATCTGACGGTGACGTGGTAGAAGTTCCTCCTAACCACAGATCTTGGATCAGATTACCCAACTTTCGATCATCCCAAGAGGGTTGAAGAAGTGTCAGCCTCTGTATCAATGTTTTGAGGCAACCTCATTCATATTCTATGTTTGAATGAGGGGACGGACGAAGTGCATGGAAAACACATCTAGTATAGTAGATCCGTAATTTCCTGTAAATCATGCATTCACGTCATGTCCATAAACTAAAATAACTCATGGTTACAGTACAGCTGTCGCTCTATCAGGTCACCTCAACTTTGTTGTGTGGCAGTGCAGTACAACTGTTCGCTGCCAATGTGGTTGTAAGTGCACGTTGTTCGATGAGTCACCACACATCTGTGTGTGCGTCACCTATGAGCCACTCACGGGGATAGTCTGTATGATGACGATGTTGTTGTTATTTATCGACTGCGCCAGTATATAGAGTGAGAAAGGAGAGTGAGAAAGGAGTGTGTGTGTGTGTTGGGGGGGGGGGGGGGGGGGGGGGGGGGGGGGGGGGGGGGGGGGGGGGTTGTAGGTTGTGTGTGGTAATGGCTGAATGTGCATCCTTCCCTGTTTCTATGACTACCGTTGCAACGTTTCGCAGCTTTATTCAAACACAAACCATCCTCATCATTCAAACGCAGAACCATCTCCACAGCTTTAACATGCCATGATTTTAGCAAGATGTAGAATCTCCCATTTGGTCTGTTCTCTCACTCCATCTCAGCCTGCCGTATGTCAGAGCTTCTCTACTCAGCCTCGGTTCAACGTCACACCCCAGATATCCCGAAGGCTTTTCACAATTCAATCTTTGTACCCTGAGACGCAAAGAAACTCAGAGTGCTCTTCTCCCCATTTCCAGACCAGGAAACAAACTTTTCAAACACATAACAAAAGTGATGTGTGTACAGAATGTATCCCAGCACCAGCAGGAACCGACACTAGCAGGGGGAGATGGTGGATTTATCATGACACCGTGAGGGTGGAAGACCCTCCCTTTCTGATCCTGTGTGTGTGTGGGGGGGGGGGGGGGGGGGGGGGGGGTATATACTAAAAGATGGCCTGTAGCCTTTCAGTTCTATTGTATCCGCTTCCAGCGATAGTGTCAATAAGTGTGTGTGTGTGTGTGTGTGTGTGTGTGTGTGTGTGTGTGTGTGTGTGTGTGTGTGTGTGTGTGTGTGTGTGTGTGTGTGTGTGTGTGTGTGTGTGTGTGTGTGTGTGTGTGTTTGTGTGTGCCTGTGTGTGTGTGTGACAATGTAGCTCTAACACACCAGGACATCCCTACAGCCCACACCGACATGTTACAACAACACTGAGCAGGGTGGGCATTACAGAGTTAAACAACAGATGTGTACACGTTGCTACAGTCACATACTGTAGGTGTGGCTAAAATAAATGCCCTAAAATAGACATATATGTAATAAAAAAGCTGTCCGGGTATGAAATATGTGATTTCTGAAACTTTTATTTCTGGTCAAAAGTGTTGCCCCTGTTCTTGGGTCTTGATGATTGTAGAGGTCTTGGCCTAATTTAGCCCAATTTTTTATTAGTCCTATCTCATTCCACTGTGGAATTCAAACGAATTGAAAGTTACAAATGCACCTTTAATATCCTATCACATCAGTTTTGCATGATATTGAATGTCCATTCCAAGTCATATCGGACTTCACACCAGCACATACTACAGTATCTCCTGGTAAATAGCTGAGGAGTGCGGATCGGAGTCTGGAGGAGTGTGAAGGAGTTAAGCAGGTTTGTCTGTCACCGACTGTGAGTGACTCATGCTCCCTACACAGCAGGAGCTCCATTGCAAATATGTCACACAAGAAACCAGCCAATGTTCTCATCGCACCACACATCACTCTGCGGGCGTCAGCTGCTGTTTAGCCAAGCAGGATAAATCAATCGGCGAGAACAGTGAGGCTTTGTGGCAAAGCGTTATCAGAAACGGTCTATTCTCCTGGAGTACATCATTCTGGCTGTTTTACCTGGATGTCAGAAGTCCAATAATGCACAGAACTGGGTTCAACTTGACTACTTATAGATAGGACCATGAGTTTTTCCAGACCACGTGACTTGAACTGGCAAAACTCCAGGACCTACAACACTACTTAGAACTACAGCTCATTTATTTACCAACCTGTACTGTATATTGTGTATTGTATATTGTGTACTGTATATTGTGTATCGCACCAAACGTGCTCAACACAGGAGGTTGGTGGCACCTTAATTGGGGAGGATGGGCTCGTGGTAATGACTGGAGTGGAGTAGGCGGAATGCTGTCAAATACATCAACACACAGGGTTCCCATGTGTTGGATGTCATTCCATTCACTCCGTTCCAGCCGTTATCATGAGCCGTCCTCCCCTCAGCAGCCTCCACTGGTGCTCGAGATAGTTGGCATATTAAGCCCAAGACGTTACCACATGATACGCCAAAGAACAGGTGTTTATAATGTTTATACTCCAAAGTAACCATGACACCAACAAGTGACAACCCTTACAGCCTTTCCTACTTTGGCTCTCTCTCTAGTTCTAGCTCGAGGGGATGAAACAGGGAATGTAAACCGTGTGCTCGACAAAATTCAAAAATGTGAGTTTTAAACTTTAACCAGGCACTTTTTTTGCGCGTTTGCCTTTTCGTGTGTGTGCGTGTGTGCAGAGATGGGCAAAATATACATAAACATGTATCTTGTTAGAAATACAAGATTCTCTAAAGACTAGTGTATCAAACTAAAATACCAATGACATCGAATTACAGTTGAGGTATCAGAAATACTGCCCCTCTTTGCGTGCGTGTTTGCACCCCTTTCCCTGACATTACCTCTCCTATGAATAAGATATGACAATACATTCCAACATTCAGGAGGCCTACGGAGAGAGCGGAGGGTCATCTATTAATCATTAGGCACAACATGAAGTACAGGCTATTATAACACAACAGAAACGTTGTGTGTGTGTGTGTGTCTGTGCATGTGTGTGTCCTCTAGAGTCTAGTCCTTACAGTACAAACGCAATGGAACAACAGTGTGTCACGTTGCCTGTCACTTGTGACTAAATCTGGGAACCACAACCTCAAGGAACCTGCACTGAGGTCAAATTCACCTCATGGAAGCGCAACAATGAAAATGTATTCCCTTTGAGACATTAAAGACATCGTAGGCTCTGAATGTACAACATTCTTCTGAATTCCACCTCAGACTATACATATGCTATTCAGACAGCAGAGGATATTCACCCAGATATTCACGGTAATGGTCCTAAAATAAAAACATAGTTTTAAAAAAGAAAAAAAGAAGCTATTCCAGAGAAGACCGTAGAAATCAACTCAAGCTCAGCAACCTAGTCGCCACCATCAACTGCACCATGTGTTAGTGGAGATGGCATGGTAGGTAGGTTAAATGTCGCTCCACACAGACAGAGAGAGAGCAGCTGGACGACCGGTTCTCTGGCTTCATCAGCGACTTTCTTGGCAAGGCTTTGGAGACTTGCTGACAAGTATAGTACTGAACCCCCATAGCTGTCTGCTACAGCCAACGCTGCAGAATTTGTGTGTATGTGTGTCCAGAATCTGGGGATAGGAGTCTGATTATCTGCTAGGTTACAAAACTGGGGTGTGGGGCTTCCCGAGTGGCACACCAGTCTAAGCCACTGCATCGCAGAGCTTGATGCATCACTACAGACCCGGGTTCGAATCCAGCGTACACGTTACAACCGGCCATGACCGGGAGTCCCGTAGGGCGGCGCACAATTGGACCAGCGTCGTCCAGGTTAGGGGGGGGGAGGCTTTACTTGGCTCATCATGCTCTAGCGACTCCCTGTGGCGGGCTGGGCATCTGCAGGCTGACTTTGGTCGTCAGTTGAAAGGTGTTTCATCCAAACACATTGGTGCGTCTGGCAACTACTTCAAGGTCTCCGAGCAAATGGCATCAATGATTGAATGCTGCTACTAGCATACACCGCTAACTAGCTAGCCATTTCACATCAGTTACATAAGTATAATGATTAAGTAGTACCGTTATATAGAGGGCCATTTGAGATGCATCCATAGTGTCTTCATTGGTTGGTTGGTGTGAGGATAGTGCAAGGGTCACTTGGCATTACGTAAACACAGTAATGATGAGTATGACTGATAGTAACTCCAGGTAGACTTGCTGTCATCATGTTGTCAGCTAATGGGGACCTCAATAAAGAAAGACGACATTGCATGAACACACACATCTTTCTATGACTGATAGTACACATAAAAAAGGGTTCCAAAAGGGTTCTTCGGCTGTCTCCATAGGATAACCCATTTTCGTTTCAGGTAGAACCCTTTTGGGTTCCATATAGAACCCTCTGTGGAAAGGGTTCTACATGGAATCCAAAAGATTTCTACATGGAACCAAAAGGGTTCTACCTGGATCAAAAAAGGGTTATTCAAAGAGTTCTCCTATCGGGACATTCGAAGAACCCTTTTAGGTTCTAGATAGTGTGTAACCTCCTATGCTGTGTAACCTATTTAGGTCACACTTTACTTGAGTAGTACCCTATAGATAATTAATCGTTAATTAATTAATCGTTAATTGACATCCGGTTTGGAGCGAGCGGTCGCATTTGCATTCGCTCTGCAGGTAGTATAACTTTTCATTACATTTCATTATAGTACAACGGTTTAATTTGTCCAACCTTAGCAATTTCTTCTTAACTAGCTACATAGCCGTCTGTGTATCAAAGATAATTGCGTAATTATCGTATTTCGTCGTCTCGTTGTCCACACTGCTATCTGCCCAGCAGCTAGCAAACGTCCACCGTCTACCGAATAGTAGTATAACTTTTCATTACATTTCATTATAGTACAACGGTCTGATTTTCATTTTCATTACAGTACAACGGTTTGATTTGTTTGATCTTAGCTAGCTACATAGCCGTCTTTTTATCAAACATAATTGCGTCGTTATTGAGGTTCGCTAGCCAGCTATTTTCGTCCGAACTTAACGCAACGTAGCCAACACTGCTAGCTAGCCAGCTTGCCACCGAATAGCATTGTAGAAACGAGTGCATTACAACGGAACGACTTGATTAGTGTAGTGTTAGCTGGCTACACAGTTGTCTTTGCTATCTTTGATTTGTTTGATCTTAGCTAGCTACTTAGCTGGCTACATAGCCGTCTTTGTATCAAAGATAATTGTGTAGTTATCGAGGTTCGCTGAGGTTCGCTAGCCAGGTATTCTCGTCCTAACGTAACGTAAGGTAGTCAACCCTGCTAGCTAGCCAGCTAGCCACCGATTAGCAGCACTGTAGAAACGATTACATTACAACGGAACGACTTGTTTTGTGTAGTGTTAGCTAGCTACATAGTTTTCTTTGCTAGCTTTGTATCTAAGATAATTGTGTAACTTTGAGTAATTATCGGTTAGCTAGCCAGCTATTTTCGCCTGCCGCGCTGCCGTCCTCCTACCTAGCCAACACTGCTAGCTAACACTGCTAGCTAGCCAACTTCTACCGAATAGCAGCACTGTAGAAACTTACATTACAACGGAACGACTTGATTAGCGTAGTGTTAGCTAGTTGTCTTTGCTGTCCTTGTATCCATGATAATTGTGTAGTTTAGAGAAATTTAGAGAAACTGTCGAGGTCACCTAGCCAGCTTCACTTTCAACAACGCAGCTACTGCTAGCCAGGCTACTTCACCAGCCAGCAGTACTATATCATTTTAGTCAATAAGATTTTTAATTTTATTGATTTTTTGCAACGTAAGCTTAACTTTCTGAACATTCGAGACGTGTAGCCCACTTGTCATTCTAATCTCCTTTGCTTTAGCGTAGCCTCTTCTGTAGCCTGTCAACTATGTGTCTGTCTATCCCTGTTCTCTCCTCTCTGCACAGACCATACAAACGCTTCACACCGCGTGGCCGCGCCCACCCTAACCTGGTGGTCCCAGCCCGCACGACCCACGTGGAGTTCCAGGTCTCCGGTAGCCTCTGGAACTGCCGATCCGCGGCCAACAAGGCAGAGCTCATCTCAGCCTATGCGTCCCTCCAGTCCCTCGACTTCTTGGCACTGACGGAAACATGGCTCACCACAGATAACACTGCTACTCCTACTGCTCTCTCTTCGTCTGCCCACGTGTTCTCGCACACCCCGAGAGCTTCTGGTCAGCGGGGTGGTGGCACCGGGATCCTCATCTCTCCCAAGTGGTCATTCTCTCTTTCTCCCCTTACCCATCTGTCTATCGCCTCCTTTGAATTCCATGCTGTCACAGTTACCAGCCCTTTCAAGCTTAACATCCTTATCATTTATCGCCCTCCAGGTTCCCTTGGAGAGTTCATCAATGAGCTTGATGCCTTGATAAGCTCCTTTCCTGAGGACGGCTCACCTCTCACAGTTCTGGGTGACTTTAACCTCCCCATGTCTACCTTTGACTCATTCCTCTCTGCCTCCTTCTTTCCACTCCTCTCCTCTTTTGACCTCACCCTCTCACCTTCCCCCCCTACTCACAAGGCAGGCAATACGCTTGACCTCATCTTTACTAGATGCTGTTCTTCCACTAACCTCATTGCAACTCCCCTCCAAGTCTCCGACCACTACCTTGTATCCTTTTCCCTCTCGCTCTCATCCAACACTTCCCACACTGCCCCTACTCGGATGGTATCGCGCCGTCCCAACCTTCGCTCTCTCTCCCCCGCTACTCTCTCCTCTTCCATCCTATCATCTCTTCCCTCTGCCCAAACCTTCTCCAACCTATCTCCTGATTCTGCCTCCTCAACCCTCCTCTCCTCCCTTTCTGCATCCTTTGACTCTCTATGTCCCCTATCCTCCAGGCCGGCTCGGTCCTCCCCTCCCGCTCCGTGGCTCGACGACTCATTGCGAACTCACAGAACAGGGCTCCGGGCAGCCGAGCGGAAATGGAGGAAAACTCGCCTCCCTGCGGACCTGGCATCCTTTCACTCCCTCCTCTCTACATTTTCCTCTTCTGTCTCTGCTGCTAAAGCCACTTTCTACCACTCTAAATTCCAAGCATCTGCCTCTAACCCTAGGAAGCTCTTTGCCACCTTCTCCTCCCTCCTGAATCCTCCTCCCCCCCCCCCCCCCCTCCTCCCTCTCTGCAGACGACTTCGTCAACCATTTTGAAAAGAAGGTCGACGACATCCGATCCTCGTTTGCTAAGTCAAACGACACCGCTGGTTCTGCTCACACTGCCCTACCCTGTGCTTTGACCTCTTTCTCTCCTCTCTCTCCAGATGAAATCTCGCGTCTTGTGACGGCCGGCCGCCCAACAACCTGCCCGCTTGACCCTATCCCCTCCTCTCTTCTCCAGACCATTTCCGGAGACCTTCTCCCTTACCTCACCTCGCTCATCAACTCATCCCTGAACGCTGGCTACGTCCCTTCCGTCTTCAAGAGAGCGAGAGTTGCACCCCTTCTGAAAAAACCTACACTCGATCCCTCCGATGTCAACAACTACAGACCAGTATCCCTTCTTTCTTTTCTCTCCAAAACTCTTGAACGTGCCGTCCTTGGCCAGCTCTCCTGCTATCTCTCTCAGAATGACCTTCTTGATCCAAATCAGTCAGGTTTCAAGACTAGTCACTCAACTGAGACTGCTCTTCTCTGTATCACGGAGGCGCTCCGCACTGCTAAAGCTAACTCTCTTTCCTCTGCTCTCATCCTTCTAGACCTATCGGCTGCCTTCGATACTGTGAACCATCAGATCCTCCTCTCCACCCTCTCCGAGTTGGGCATCTCCGGCGCGGCCCACGCTTGGATTGCGTCCTACCTGACAGGTCGCTCCTACCAGGTGGCGTGGCGAGAATCTGTCTCCTCACCACGCGCTCTCACCACTGGTGTCCCCCAGGGCTCTGTTCTAGGCCCTCTCCTATTCTCGCTATACACCAAGTCACTTGGCTCTGTCATAACCTCACATGGTCTCTCCTATCATTGCTATGCAGACGACACACAATTAATCTTCTCCTTTCCCCCTTCTGATGACCAGGTGGCGAATCGCATCTCTGCATGTCTGGCAGACATATCAGTGTGGATGACGGATCACCACCTCAAGCTGAACCTCGGCAAGACGGAGCTGCTCTTCCTCCCGGGGAAGGACTGCCCGTTCCATGATCTCGCCATCACGGTTGACAACTCCATTGTGTCCTCCTCCCAGAGCGCTAAGAACCTTGGCGTGATCCTGGACAACACCCTGTCGTTCTCAACTAACATCAAGGCGGTGGCCCGTTCCTGTAGGTTCATGCTCTACAACATCCGCAGAGTACGACCCTGCCTCACACAGGAAGCGGCGCAGGTCCTAATCCAGGCACTTGTCATCTCCCGTCTGGATTACTGCAACTCGCTGTTGGCTGGGCTCCCTGCCTGTGCCATCAAACCCCTACAACTCATCCAGAACTCCGCAGCCCGTCTGGTGTTCAACCTTCCCAAGTTCTCTCACGTCACCCCGCTCCTCCGCTCTCTCCACTGGCTTCCAGTTGAAGCTCGCATCCGCTACAAGACCATGGTGCTTGCCTACGGAGCTGTGAGGGGAACGGCACCTCAGTACCTTCAGGCTCTGATCAGGCCCTACACCCAAACAAGGGCACTGCGTTCATCCACCTCTGGCCTGCTCGCCTCCCTACCACTGAGGAAGTACAGTTCCCGCTCAGCCCAGTCAAAACTGTTCGCTGCTCTGGCACCCCAATGGTGGAACAAACTCCCTCACGACGCCAGGACAGCGGAGTCAATCACCACCTTCCGGAGACACCTGAAACCCCACCTCTTCAAGGAATACCTAGGATAGGATAAAGCAATCCTTCTGCCCCCCCCCCCCCCCCTTAAAAGATTTAGATGCACTACTGTAAAGTGGCTGTTCCACTGGATGTCATTAGGTGAATGCACCAATTTGTAAGTCGCTCTGGATAAGAGCGTCTGCTAAATGACTTAAATGTAAATGTAAATGTAAATGTAGATCACAGGTGTCAAACTCATTCCACGGAGGGCCGAGTGTCTGCGGGTTTTCGCGCCTCCGTTGTTCTTGATTGATGAATTAAAGTAGCTAATTAGTAAGGAACTCCCCACACCTTGTTGTCTAGGGCTTAATTGAAAGGAGAAACCAAAAGCCTGCAGGCACTCGGCCCTCCATGGAATGAGGTCTACATGCCCAAACTATGAAAACAAACTGCATATCTGTTTATATGTAACCGCTTAGAAGGGTTACATTTAGGGTTAGGTTAAGTGTTAGAATAAACATAGTAAACTTTCTATGGCTGATAGTAACATAGCTATGCCATGAAATGCACTCCGTTACTTGCTTCCCGACTCCCAGCGTACATGTTACTGAATAACGCCTCACCAAGGGGAAGTAACAGGGACCTTTTTTAATTTTTTTACTGGTGAAGTTGGGTCCAAATGCCACTGCCGAAGCAACCGCGGATGCCTCAGCCGGCTCGTCAGGCTCCAGCGCCTCAGCCGGCTTGTCAGGCTCCCGCGCCTCAGCCGGCTCTACATGTTCCCGTGCCTCAGCAGAAGCGACCGGCCCGCTCCTGGTCCTTGGGACCGTCCCTCTGGTCGGCGTCGTTCGGCGACTGGGGCCGCGCATCAGGGAGGGGGTACAGTTACGTTTACACCCTCTCCGGCGCTCAATGTCGCCAGTTGTCTTATAATTACGCACACCTGCCACCATCGTTACGCACACCTGCCACCATCGTTACACGCACCTGCGCCTCATGACACTCACCTGGACTCTATCACCTTCCTGATTACCTCTCCTATATCTGTTACTCCCTTTGGTTCTTTCCTCAGGCGTTATTGATTCTGATTCTGTTTCATGTCTGTACACTATTCGTGTTTTGTTCCATGTTTTATTTATTATTACATTTTCACTGCTGTACTTGCTTCCCGACTCCCAGCGTACACGTTACAGAATAACGCCTCACCAAGGGGAAGCAACAAGGATCTTTTTATTTTTACCAGTGACCTCGGGTCCAAGCAACCGGGGATGCCTCAGCCCACTCATCAGGCTCCCGCGCCTCAACCGGCTAGTCAGGCTCCCGCGCCTCAACCGGCTTGTCAGGCTCCCGCGTCTCAGCCGGCTCTTCAGGCTCCCGCGCCTCAGATGGCTCTGTCACTCCCCTTGGTTCTTTCCTCAGGAGTTATTGTTTCTGTTTCACGTCTGTACGCTATTCGTGTTTCGTTCCATGTTTTACTTATTATTACATTGTCACTCCCTGCACTTGCTTCCCGACTCCCAGCGTACACGTTGCACATGCTCGCGTACAAAAACACAGGGAGGAACTATAGTTCTAGAAGTTCTAAAATGATCATGCTAAATAACAAGATATTAATAAAGTTGTTTTTGTCTGGTCACATGTTGTCACATGGGATGAAGCAAAAACAACCACACATACACATACATACACACACATAAATAAATACAATGCATTCGGAAAGTATTTAGACTTTTTCCACATTTTGTTACGTTACAGCTTAATTCTAAAATAGATTCAATTGACCCCCCCCACCATCAATCTACACACAATACCCAATAATTACAAAGCAAAAACAGGTTTTTAGAAATGTTTTCAAATATCACGTTTACATAAGTTTCCAGACCCTTTACTCAGTACTGGGTAGAAGAACCTTTGGCAGCGACCTTCAGCCTCGAGTCGTCTTGGGTATGATGCTACAAGCTTGGCACACCTGTATTTGCGGAGTTTCTCCCTCTCTTCTCTGCAGATCCTCTCAACCTCTGTCAGGTGGGTGGGGAGCGTCGCTGCACAGCTATTTTCAAGTCTCTCCAGAGATGCTAAATTGGGTTCAAGTCCGGGCTCTGGCTAGGCCACTCAAGGACATTCAGAGACTTGACCCGAAGCCACTCCTTGTCTTGGCTGTGTGCTTAGGGTCATTGTCCTGATGGACGGTGAACCTTCAACCAAGTCTGAGGTCCTCTGTACTTTGCTCCGTTCATCTTTCCCTCGATCCTGACTAGTCTCCCAGTCCCTGCCACTGAAAAACATCCCCACAGCATGATGCTGCCACCACTATGCTTCACCATAGGGGTGGTGCCAGGATTACTCCTGACGTAAAGCTTGGCATTCAGGCCAAAGAGTTCAATCTTGGTGTCAGAAGACCAGAGAATCTTGTTTCTCAAGGTCTGAGAGTCCTTTAGGTGCCTTTTGGCAAACTCCAAGCGGGCTGTCATGTGACACTTACTAAGGAGTGGCTTCCATCTAGCCACTCTCCATAAAGGCCTGATTGGTGGAGTGCCGCAGAGATCATTGACTTTCTGGAAGGTTCTCCCATCTCCACAGAAGAATGCTGGAGCTCTGTCAGAGTGACCATTGGGTTATTGGTCACCTCCCTGACCAAGGCCCTTCTCCCCGATTGCTCGGTTTGGCCAGGCGGCCAGCTCTAGGAAGAGTCTTGGTGGTTCCAAACTTCTTTCATTTAAGAATGATGGAGGCCACTGTGTTCTTGGGGACTTTCAATGCTACAGACATTTTTTGGTACTCTTCCCCAGATCTGTGCCTCGACACAATCCTGTTTCGGCGCTCTACCGACAGTTCTTTCAACCTCATGGCTTTGTGTTTGCTCTCACATGCACTGTCAACTGTGGGACCTTATATATACAGGTGTATGCCTTTCCAAATCATATCCAATCAATTGAATTGACCATATATCAATTTCGGTCTCATAGTAAAGGGTCTGAATATTTATGTAAATAAGGTATTTCTGTTTTACATTTTTAATACAGTACCAGTCAAAAGTTTGGACACACTTACTCATTTAAAGGTTTTTCTTTATGTTTACTATATACCACATTGTAGAATAATAGTGAAGACATCAAAACTATCAAATAACACATATGGAATCATGTAGTAACCAAAAAAGTGTTTAACAAATCAAAATATATTTTAGATTTGAGATTCTTCAAAGTAGCCACCCTTTGCCTTGATGACAGCTTTGCACACTCTTGGCATTCTCTCAACCAGCTTCATGAGGTAGTCACCTGGAATGCATTTCAATTAACAGGTGCGCCGTGTTAAAAGTTAATTTGTGGAATTTCTTTCCTTCTTAATGCATTTGAGCCAATCAGTTGCATTGTGACAAGGTAGGTGGGGTATACAGAAGATTGTCCTATTTGGTAAAAGACCAAGTCCATATTATGGCAAGAACAGCTCAAGTAAGCAAAGAGAAATGACAGCAAATCATTACTTTAAGACATGAAGGTCAGTCAATGCGGAAAATTTTAAGAACTTTGAAAGTTTCTTCAAGTGTAGTCGCAAAAAACTTTCAGTGCTCTGATGACACTGCCTTTCATGAGGACCGCCACAGGAAAGGAAGACCCAGAGTTTCCTTTGCTGCAGAGGATTACCAGCCTCAGAAATTGCAGAGATTTACAGAATTCAAGTAACAGACACGTTTCAACATTTACTGTTCAGAGTAGACTGCGTGAATCAGGCCTTCATGGTCGAATTGCTGCAAAGAAACCATTACTAAAGGGCATAAAAACGAAGAGATTTGCTTGGGCTAAGAAACACAAGCAATGGAAATTAGACCGGTGGTCCTTTGGTCTGAGTCCAAATTAGTAGATTTTTGCTTCTAACCGCCGTGTCTTTGTGAGAAGGAGAGTAGGTGAACGGATGATCTCTGCATATGTGGTTCCCACTGTGAAGCATGGAGGAGGAGGTGTGATGGTGTGGGGGTGTTTTACTGGTGATACTGTCAGTGATCTAATGGAATTCAAGGCACACTTAACCAGCATGGCTACCACAGCATCCTGCAGCGATACGCCATCACATCTGTTTTGCGCTTAGTGGGACTATCATTTGTTTTTCAACAAGACAATGATCCAACACACCTCCAGGCTGTGCAAGGGCTATTTGACCAAGAAGGAGAGTGATGGAGTGCTGCATCAGATGACCTGGCCTCCACAATCCCCGACCTCAACCTAATTGAGGTGCTTCGGGATGAGTTGAACCGCAGAGTGAAGGAAAAGCAGCAAACAAGTACTCAGCATATATGGGAACTCCTTCAAGACTGTTGGAAAAGCATTCCAGGTGAAGCTGGTTGTGTAAATGACAAGAGTGTGCAAAGCTGTCATCAAGGCAAAGGCTGGCTACTTTGAAGAATCTAAAATATATTTTGATTTGTTTAACACTTTTTTGGTTACTACATGATTCCATATGTGTTATTTCATAGTTTTGAAGTAATCACTGTTCTTCTACAATGTAGAAAATAGTCCAAATAAAGAAAAAACATTGAATGAGTAGGTGTTTCCAAACTTTTGACTGGTACTGTACATTTGCTAAAATTTCTAAAATTCTGTTTTCGCTTTGTCATTATGAGGTATTGTGTTGTCTGTTACTCGGAAGCGGTGGATGGTGTGCATGCCTCCTGAGTTAGACTGGAAGCCCACTCCGAATACCTCTTCTCCGCCGGCGGTGTTTTGGAGCAGCCTCTGGAATAAGTTAAATTGCCCTGGGGGGTACGAACAAAGGATACAATTCGGGAAAGTCGTATTCCTGGTTTTAATACTGGTGAGTTACCGCCGCTCTGATATCCCCCCCAAAACATCCGGCTGTATGTAATAACACAAAAAAACATCTGGGCTAATAATGAAATAACACACACAAAAACAAAATACTGCAAAGTTGCTTAGGCGCTAGAAGCAGAGCTGCCATATCTGTCGGCGGCATCTTACTCAAAAGTATGGAGCATACAGTCAGGAAGTAGAGAGCTATAAGGAAGAGCAGGACCATGGAACTGTGTTCAAATTAAATTATCACAATTTAGAGTAATGGATTGAATAGAATAAATCAATCGCAAACTATGAAGCCCAAGACGCACCGTTTATTGACCTTCACAATATCCAAACTTAACCATAGGATACTTTATCCTTTGTAACACTGTAATCATCCCCAAATGTTGTACTCAACCACTTCTAAAACCGTTTCAATTTGTTAGTTAGTAGCTTTGGGCTTGCATTACATCACTACTCTCATGAGAACTGGCAGTAATACAAGTATTGTTGTTGGTGTTGCTGCCTAATGAGCAGTGATGATGTTATTTCGCATCAGCAGAATGGTGCCAGAAGAGTGACACGGTTGCCATGACGATGGTCTGAACGTTCAGCTCAATACTGCAGAGAATGTCTATTCCACATGGTCCTGTAAAAGATGCAGCTAGTCATGTAAGAAAGATGTAGAGGAACTAGCTAATGTAGTATTATCCACAGGTAGCTTCAGGGGTGGCCAATCAATCTCAGTCATTGAGGGACACAGTGTGTAACGGTTTTTGAACTGAAAGAAATGCAAAATGCTTTGAAAATAAAAAAGCTCGCAGTATGCTCACTCAGTGCTCCAGTGACATTTCACAGAGATACGTTTGTTTTTGAGAGAAATCCTCTTTAAAAAAAGAACAGGTATCTTGTAATAATATGGAAAGCTTTTACTAAAAAATGTCATGACTCAAAATCAATATCTATCCTACCTCTATGTTGTTTTTATGTCCTGTACATGCGAAAAGAAAGATGATGAGTTCAACGGGAAAGTGAGACTGTCAGGTAGCCATTATTCTCGCACGGCGTCCAGCCTGGACGACACGATGCTTTATGATTTTTGTACCACTGTTTTTCTCTGGCCTCCATTGATTTAGTCACCCTCATTCTGTCCATCCTACAAGGGTAAAAACCAATAACCTTTGAACAGATTGTCATAGACACATGAGGGTTGAACCATTGGTTTTCTTGGAGGATTATCGACACAATTAACATAGTTTTTTACCTGTTGGTCAAAATAGGATTTAAGCCCGCTGCCCCATATCCCATTTCATGTCAGGCTAGCTCCATACCTATCCCAAAGAAGAGTACAAACTACACCCCACTTTGACCTATGAAAACGTATCATTTGGACTTCACCACTGATAGATGCATCTATTTTTCACTATTTCCCTGTTCAAAGCCAGTGATCCATAAAAGCTTAACTGCTTGCTGCTCCCCTTCAAAGACATAGAGAGGATTCAGCATACTTTTAATGCAATCCTGTGGGACAGTAGATGCTGCAACAATGAAATGCCCAGCCAGGCAGACATAGATATATTTTCATAAAATGTTACACACAGTCAAGTACAGCCATGCTATACACACTCTAGATGTGACTCATACCCTAAATGTACACAGAATCCACCATCCACCGTGTACTAATGCCAGCTTAGCTAGCATGTAAATAAAAATATGTTTCATACACCTGATAGGTGCAGTGAAATGTGCTGTTATACAGGGTCAGCCATAGAAGTACAGTGCCCCTGGAGGAAATTAGGATTAAGTGCCTTGCTCAAGGGCCCATTGACAGATTTTTCATCTCAATTACATTGTGCATGTTCATTTATACAGTAACTATTATTTAACATGGGATTCACCTGGGATTTGAACTCACAACCTCTTGGTTCATGGCATTCCCATCTTCCTGCTACACCACCATGTCTGTGTCAGTGACTGGATTCCCCTGTATTGCTACACTTTGCACTTTTAATTAAATCTCAGCTTGGTTAAAAGTGCACTCAAGAAAAACAATTGTATTTATCTTAGTGATAAAGGAGTAACATTAAAAGAGAGTAATATGCCACACCAACATTAGAGCACTATACAGAAAACCCTAACATTTCTGAAATAAGTAAATTAAATCATTGATGAGAGAATAGTTAGATTAACTGATAGCTGACACATACATGGTGGCATAGCAGGAAGATATGAATGCCGTGAACCAAGAGGTTATGAGTTTAAATCCCAGGTAAGAAAATGTAAGCAGCTCCAGTGTACGTATATTTGGGATTGTGTTTTAGGTTATTATCCTCCTGCTGAAGGGGGAATTTGTCTCCCGGTGTCTGTTGGAAAGGAGGCTGAACCAGGTTGTCCTCGAGGATTTTGCCTGTACTTAGCTCTATTCCATTTATTTTTATAGACAAAAAAAACTCACTAGTCCTAGCCAATGACAAGCATACCCATAACATGATGCTGCCACCACCACGCTTGAAAATATGAAGAGTGGTACTCAGTAATGTATTGTGTTTGCCCCAAACATAACACTTTGTATTCAGGACATAAAGTTCATTTCTTTGACACATTCTTTGCAGTTTTAATATAGTGCCTTATTACAAACAGGATGCATGTTTTGGAATATTTGTATTATGTACAGGCTTCCTTCTTTTCACTCTGTAATTAGGTTAGTATTTAAGTTAGTATTGTGTAGTAACTACAATGTTGTTGAACGATCCTCCGTTATCACAGCCATTAAACTCTGTAACTGTTTTCAAGTCACCATTGGCTTCATGGTGAAATCCCTGAGTGGTTCCATTCCTCTCCGGGCAAAAGAGTTAGGAAGGACGCCTATAGCTTTGTAGTTACTGGGTGTATTGATACACCATCTAAAATGTAACTAATAACTTCACCATGCTCAAAGGGATATTCAATGTCTGCTTTTTTTTTACCCATCTGCCAGTAAATTCACTGCTCAATTGAGGGACCTTACAGATAATTGTATGCGTGGTGTACAGTATTTTACCTTTATTTAACAAGGCAAGTCAGTTAAGAACAAATTCTTATTTTCAATGACAGCCAGGGGCAGAATGACAGATTTGTACCTTTCGGATCGGGGATTTGATCTTGCAACCTTTCGGTTGCTAGTCTACCGCTCTAACCACTAGGCTGCGCTGTTGCCCACCTCAGTGATGAGGTAGTCATTCAAAAATCATGTTAAGCACTATTATTGCACACAGTGAGTTCATGCAACTTATTATGTGACTTGTTAAGCAAATATTTACTCATGAATTTATTTAGGCTTGCCATAACAGAGCGGTTGAATATTTATTGGCTCAAAACATTTCAGCTTTTAATTTTTTATTAATTTGTTAAAATTTCTAAAAACATAATTCCACTTCGACATTATGGGGCATTGTGTGTAGCTCAGCGACACAAAATCTAAATGTAATACATTTGAAATTTAGGCGGTAACACAACACAATGTGGAAAAGGTCAAGGGGTGTGAATACTTTCTGAAAGTACTATATGTCAAATATGTAAGTTGAAAACGCTGCATGTTGAAAGAACTGTTTGTCCCTATCCTTGCCAACAAACATCTGTGAATGGATCAGTGGTTCAACCAATCAGGGCCCTGATAGGCTTGGCAACAGTAAAAAGGGGTGGTCTGTAAAGATATATATATATTTTTTTTTTACATTTCTAAGGGACCATCAGGTGACATCTTAAAAACGTATTTAGGGACGTACCTGAAACAAGCTGGGAACAAGACAAAAACCTCCAGGGGACCACAACAGAATGTCCTGTGTTTTAAATGACATTGGACACAGGAATGTTCTTGCAACATGCCCATAAAACCTGTCTAGAATATTAACATCTTATATTCTAAGAACATGGTAACCATGTTTTGTGTGTGTTTGGTGTGACGTTGATGGAATATTCTCCTATCCCTCAGAAAACTAGACACAGGAACGTTCTTGCAACATTCCCATGAAACGTGTCTAGAACATTAATATTAAATGTTCTGAGAACATGGTAACCATGTTCTGGGTTCCGGTTAACTTTGAGAAAATGGTCTCTTGGAAACAGTCCTAGCACATCACTGGAACATTCCTATGAAAACTGAAGGTAATAACCTAATGCAACTCTTAAGAGAACGTTCCTTAAAGTTGTGAGAACGTTTGTTGTTAGTTGGGGTCTGTTGATTGAGCCTAGTACAGTACAACAATGGCAGCTAGCATGAGTCTCTGTTATTAGGTCTAGTGCAGCGATGCTAGCTTAGCTAGCATTAGTCACTGACTGACTCAAATGAATACAAATCTCCATAGTGACCAAACAGCTGCGATCTGGACCAAATTACAGTAGGCAACATGACATGGGACTTTCCTTGAGAACAAAGAACTCTCTCTATTTCTCTCTCCTCCTCTGTCTCTCTCTCTCTCTCTCTCTGCATATCTCATCTCCTCCTTGCAAATACGCAAATCATTCAATCAGGATTGTTATTATTACACCTCATAAACACAAACTTCACCCGCGTGAACACTCTCCCACACCCAAATCATCTTCAAGTATCCTCATACACCCCTTAACGTCACATAAACCCAAAAACCAACACAGCTCCAAAATCAACGCCCAACCGCATATAGATATAGGATCTTCATCTCCATTATCTTGTTTTTGACCGAGAGAGAGATAATCTGACTCCAGTAATCTGACTCTTAGAGGGGTGACATTTCAGGTGTGATTGGCCGGGGAGACACTGGCTAGCGTTCTGACCTTTGACCTCTCAGAGAAGAAGATGCCGAGGAGGATTACTTTCTCGCCAGGCTAGGTGGGGTAGGGAAGTCGCAGGCAAGAAGATGGTAACCGGAGGTTGTTTTTGTAATCTTGCTCAGGCTATCTGTCTTAAAGCGACGCAGCAGAGTTTTTGTATAATTTCAGCCAGTAGTTTTGAAAATAGCACTCACAAGTTAAAAAAATATATACACTGCTCAAAAAAATAAAGGGAACACTTAAACAACACAATGTAACTCCAAGTGAATCACACTTCTGTGAAATCAAACTGTCCACTTAGGAAGCAACACTGATTGACAATAAATTTCACATGCTGTTGTGCAAATGGAATAGACAAAAGGTGGAAATTATAGGCAATTAGCAAGACACCCAAAATGCACATTTGTGGCCTGCTGGAGGTCATTTTGCAGGGCGCTGGCAGTGCACCTCCTTGCACAAAGGCAGAGGTAGCGGTCCTGCTGCTGGGTTGTTGCCCTCCTACGGCCTCCTCCACGTCTCCTGATGTACTGGCCTGTCTCCTGGTAGCGCCTCCATGCTCTGGACACTACGCTGACAGACACAGCAAACCTTTTTGCCACAGCTCGCATTGATGTGCCATCGTGGATGAACTGCACTACCTGAGCCACTTGTGTAGGTTGTAGACTCCGTCTCATGCTACCACTAGAGTGAGAGCACCGCCAGCATTCAAAAGTGACCAAAACATCAGCCAGGAAGCATAGGAACTGAGAAGTGGTCTGTGGTCACCACCTGCAGAATCACTCCTTTTTTGGGGGTGTCTTGCTAATTGCCTATCATTTCCACCTTTTGTCTATTCCATTTGCACAACAGCATGTGCAATTTATTGTCAATCAGTGTTGCTTCCTAAGTGGACAGTTTGATTTCACAGAAGTGTGATTCACTTGGAGTTACATTGTGTTGTTTAAGTGTTCCCTTTATTTTTTTGAGCAGTGTATATTTTAAATAATTCATTTTTTAATTCCGCAATTCGTTTGATATGTTACAAATTCCAATTTGTATAATACGTTATGAATTTCTAACTGCTTACGATTCCGTTCAATCTCTTTAACTGTCAGTGTTTCTGGTGCCTCTGCATTTTAACTTTCTATCTCTCTCCCTCAACACTCGTAACAATTACTGTATGGCACCAAAACCTCTAGATTACCATTTTCTTCAATTGTTCACATAAGCACCGCTTTTGAATGCAGACACCACCACAACCTCAACAACGCTCAGTCTAAAGAAACAAGATAAATCTAGAAATTGTGGGACTACTCTAATTTGTATATGGCTGAATCGTTGTCATCCACACTATTTATGGTTTGAGACATCCATGAGGAGACAGCAGCTCAGGAGCCTCATTACTACGGATAGAGTACATTGGATTACACACCTTGTGCTACTCATCTGTCCAATAGCATTACTGAACATTACAGGGTTGAAGTGAAATCATATGATGTTTTCCATCTGTGAAATGCATCAGAGCAAGTCACACAACATAAACCGTCGTGCTGGACCAGTCCTCTGATCAGTATCTTGAGATATTGTGGTCTTTCCTGCAATTAAACTATTCACATATTTTTATATACTGGTGGATATTGAGTTTTGTACTCTTAAAAATCCAATTACCTCTGATTTTGTCAGGGTGCATCATTTAATAATTAATATATGCTGTTTGGTGGAAATGCTATTTTCAGTATGTATTTTAGACCCCTGAAAGCTTGTTTCTGATTGGCTAACGAACGCTCCACATTGACCAGTAGTCAGCAGTAAGACAGTGAAGGGTCAAGCTACTCAGCAACTCAGCAGTCTAGCTACTCACACACACACACACACACACACACACACACACACACACACACACACACACACACACACACACACACACACACACACACACACACACACACACACACACCCTACTCAACTCAGCTACATGGCTGCACATGGGCACACACGGGCTTGCAGTCAATCTATCGTATTCGAAGTGTGGTAGGTACATAAAGGATGGTGTAGCCCGTTCTGCAGTCAAATGACCTAGTGGCCTCATGGGTGGAATGTTATTCATATTTTTCATAATTTCATAATTAATAAACATATATATTTTTGAAGACGCAGAAAATCCGGTGTTTCTATGTTAAACAGTTTTGTTATATTCCAGTGTTCTGTGATTTATATCAAGTGTAATATTGAGATGCAAACTAAAAATATATAATACAATTCAACTCTATATCTGACATGGTACAGGTGTCTTCTATTTTTAAGCTCATAGCCATATGTGTGAGCTGTATACTTTTGTCTCAAAGTAGATTTGTTTAAAAAAAGAAGAAGAACCCTGATTTAGCCCTCTGCGGTGAAAGGTTAAGATGTTCACCTGCGGCCTAGCGTTGTGTATTATGGTGCCGGGAGAGCATTGAAAGCACGGATAGAAGTTAGAGCTGTGACATATGTCTCTCCGTCTCTCCCCGGAAGGCTTTTCGCCTTCTTGGTAACTGCGCCATCCCTGTCCAGAGCTATTTACAGTTGTGACAGCTAGCGCTACTCTAAACCTGTAAGAAGACACTGTATGTGTCAAGCATCTCAAAGTATGAGTGCTGATATAGGATACATTTTCCCTTTTTGATCACAATGAATAAGATGACATGGATAGGGGGGGGGGGCCTGATCCTAGATCAGTACTCTTACTTCGATACTCTTGATACAAACAGCCACAGGTCCCTCCTGTCCATGTAATCTTATAGACTATGATCAAAAAAACGGATACTCGATCAGCACTCCTTCTTTGAGACGCTTGATACATACAGAGCCAGACTTACCCTGATCTGCTGTGGGCGTGAGGTGCTGTGTGCAGAAGAACTGCAGGGGTAGATATCGGGTTGTTGTTATGATGTCATAGTCTAATTTTGATCCTCTTTGAATTCAGCAGTTTGATAGTTCATCCGCTACAACCCACATACCGTACCTGTATGCACGCACACATACCCATATACCCACGAGCCGCTTGGACACCCTCAAGCAGAGCTAGATAGCACAGAGAACCCCGAAGCAAAAACCTATGGATTTAGGACTCAGCTACGCAGACCAGACCAGACCAGCTTCAACTCTTGTTTTCCAACGACCAGTAACATGACGTGTCCAAGGCCCAACCATTTGGAGTGCTCCACATCCTGGTTCAGTCGAACTAACCAGGCTCCTAATATTCTTAGGAAAGACCGACTATATTTTCTATTAAGGTGCTTTTTTAGCATCTCTCAGCGTGTAGTGTTCTACCCTGCCACCTTGTCTCTTTCTCTCTCTCCCTCATCCCCTCTTCCCTCCATTTCCCCCTGGGTTGATGATACTGCTGGCTTCCTGGAACATACCTGCAGCACAAATTATGCCATGTCTCTCTCCCTCATTGTTGCCCCTCCCTCCATTCTCTCATCCCTCAGTTTCCCTCTATCCACTCTCCCCCTCTTTCTCATCATCCTTTTGCCCCACATCAGGGGTCATGTTATCTAGCCTCAGGTACCTTCTCCTCCATCTCCCTCATAAGTCCTCCCTCAACCCTTCATCCCCTTTTTCCCCCTTATCCCTCAGTTTCGTCATGCTGTCCCAACACCCACGTCCAGGGTCAACTCCTCCATCTCACTCATCCTTACTCCCTCTTCCCCTCCATTCCTCCATCCATTCCCTCCAAAGAACCCACCTCCAGGGCGAGCTCCTCCATCTCGAATGCTTTCTGGGCGTTTTTGTTGTTCTCCACATGTGCATGGTAGTAGATCACCATGACATCGTACTTCTTCATCACAGACTTGTAGTTCTTAGCGTTGAGATCATGGACGCGGTCTTTCCCATCATACTCGGGGATCTCCAGACCCTTCTCTCCCCAGGAAATGTTCCCCAAAGAGAGCAGGGCCCCCAGAAACACCCAACCCCACTTCATTGTTCCAGATTATTGTTGGTTCCCCCCACTCAGGTCTCCCACGACTTGGACGTCAATTACTGAATTGTTTAATGTTGCGGAATTTTTTTAATTTTTGCGTTGTTCCTAAAATAAAAAATAAAAAAAACGCCACTTAGGAACAAGGTCCACTTCGTTTCGACGCCGGCCAGAGAAGAGCAGGTCGGAGAGTTGAACCCCCCCTTTTACACGCGGGCTCAAACACTACTGTCCAAGGGGGTGAGTGAGGGGTGGGGTTCCAACGACGAGGGCGAGTTGGAGGGAGAGAGAAGCAGGCTGCAACCTGGGGAGAGTGGGCAACCAAAAAGTAGGGAGAGCAAGTGGGAGGGGGATGGGGGGGCTTGATGACGATGGGTTTGGGGGGGGGGGTTAGAAAATAGCAAATGGATGGAAACGTGGGAGGGGCTATCTTTGGATCACATGGCCACCTGTTGGATGAGAGAGAGAGAGAGAGAGAGAGAGAGAGAGAGAGAGAGAGAGAGAGAGAGAGAGAGAGAGAGAGAGAGAGAGAGATTCTTTGGCACAGCGTAAAGGCCTTGAAGTACTGTACATTTAGAGTTATGGTGATGACTCCTGGCTTCCCCTGTTCCCAGTCCACCTGGTTGTGCTGCTGATCCAGTTTCTTCAATTCTGCCTATTGAACCCTGACTTGTTCACCGGACGTGCTACCTTTTCCCCGGACCTGCTGTTTCCTCTCTCTCTCTCTCTCTCTCTCTCTCTCTCTCTCTCTCTCTCTCTCTCTCTCTCTCTCTCTCTCTCTCTCTCTCTCTCTCTCTCTCTCTCTCTCTCTCTCTCTCTCTCTCTCTCTCTCTCTCTCTCCTCTCTCTCTCTCTCTCTCTCTCTCTCTCTCTCTCTCTCTCTCTCTCTCTCTCTCTCTCTCTCTCTCTCTCTCTCTCTCAACCTTTGAATGCTTGGCTATGAAAAGCCAACTGACATTTACTCCTGGGGTGCTGACTCTATAACTCTATAGCAAGTAATTGTAAATGACCATGTCATTCAAGAGCCAACCAGATATAGCTGATGTTTTTATACTGCCTCTCCTCAATGAAATATCAACAAAGGAGCTGGCCTAGATGGACTGGAACCCACATGTATAAAGTGGTCTGCTAATGTTATAATCTATCCTCTAGCACAGTGGTTCCCAAACATTTTATAGTCCCGTACCCTTTCAAACATTCAACTTCCGGCTGCGTACCCCCTCTAGCACCAGGGTCAGCGTACTCTCAAATGTTTTTTTTTGCCATCATTGTAAGCCTGCCAGACACACACACACTATACGAGACATTTATTAAACATAAGAATGAGTGTGAGTTTTTGTCACAACCCTTATTTGTTCATCGAAATTTGTGAATAACTCACCATAGGTTAATGAGAAGGGTGTGCTTGAAAGGATGCACATAAATCTGCAATTTTGGGTTGTATTGGAGAGTCTCAGTCTTAAATAATTTTCCACACACAGTCTGTGCCTGTATTTAGTTTTCATGCTAGTGAGGGCCGAGCATCCACTCTCACATAGGTACGTGGTTGCAAAGGGCATGAGTGTCTTATCGTGATTTGCCAGAAACTCTGGCACTGCAAGAAACTCTGGCAGTGGCTTCTGAATAAATTCATTTTCACAGAACCGCTTGTTACCATTTCGATGAGGCTCTCTTGTTCAGATATTGGTAAATGGACTGGAGGCAAGGCATGAAAGGGATGATGAATCCAGTTGTTTGTGTCAACCGTTTCGGGAAAGTACCTGCGTAATTGCGCACCCAAGTCACTCAGGTGCTTCGCTAAATCAGATTTTACATTATCCGTAAGCTTGAGTTCATCTGCACACAAAAAATCACACAATGATGGAAAGACCTGTGTGTTGTCCTTGTTAATGCAGACAGAGAAGAGCTACAACTTCGTCATCAATGCCTCAATTTTGTCCCGTACATTGAATATAGTTGCGGAGAGTCCTGTAATCCTAGATTCAGATCATTCAAGCGAAAAAAAACTCCACCCAGATAGGCCAGTCGTGTGAGAAACTCGACATGCAGGCGTGTCAATACTCTGCCCCTTGATAACCAGCGCACTTCTGTATGTTGTAAAAGCGTTACATAGTCACTGCCCATATCATTGCATACTGCAGAAAATACACGAGAGTTCAGGGGCCTTGCTTAAACAGAGTTAACCATTTTCATAGTAGTGTCCAAAACGTCTTTCAAGCATTCCCTTGGCAGTAAGAGCCTCTCGGTAGATGCTGCAGTGTACCCAAGTGACGTCGGGAGCAACTGCTTGCACGCGTGTTACCACTCCACTATGTCTCCCTGCCATGGCTTTGCACCATCAGTACAGATACCAACATGAGCAGCAGCTACGTTTAGCTACATACGGACCGTTAGTGGAATTCCCGCAAGAGAGGTTAATGTGATTGGATGTTCATTATTTGACCAGGCTACCTGTATTTGACATTGTGTTGTTATTTCGCTGAACACTAGATGGTTTAATTTTATTTTTGGCAGTGAAACGAGGCTACTCAGGTGAGAAAAAAAACTCACCCAAATGTATAGCCCTGTTGAAAAAATATAAATGGACTGTTTGAAAATATGAAGAAGAAAAAAATGAAAGAAAATTACCCAAAAAAAAAACATTTAAATGTGAATCACATTTTGATTCGGTGTACCCCCGACGGCATTGCGCGTATGCAGTTTGGGAATACCTGCTCTAGCACATCTTTCCACATGTCTTTTACGACTGGTGAAATACCTTTTGTTCGGAAATGTGCCCGAGTGACCCCTCTCTTCATAAAGGTGGAAACTCCCTTAGACCCAAAGAACTATAGACCTATATCAGTCATTTGTTCAATAGCAAAAATCCGTGAGAAATGAATACATTCCCAAATGTATCAGTACATACATTTCATTTCATTTCACCATTTCAATCTGACTTTAAACCAAACCATTCTACCTCTACAGCATTAGTGAAACTTACTCATTATATACACTGTGTACAAAACATTAATATTGAGTTTCACCCCCTTTTGCTCTCAGAACAGCCTCAATTCGTCAAGGCATCCATAGGGATGCTGGCCCATGTTGACTCCAGTGTTTCCCTCCAGTTTGTCAAGTTGGTCGATTTTTTTTTTTTTTTATGTCCTTTGCGTGATGGACCGTTCTTGATACACACAGAAAACTGTTGTGTGTGAAATCCCCAGCAGCGTTGCAGTGCTTGACACACTTACACCGGTACGCCCGGCACCTACTACCATACTCCGTTCAAAGGCACTTAAATCTTTTGTCATGCCCATTCACCCTCTGAATGGCACACACACACATTCCATCTCTCAATTGTCTCAAGGCTTAAAAATCCTTCTTTAACCTTTCTTCTCCCCCTCATCTACACTGATTGAAGTGGATTTAACAGGTGACATCAATAAGGGATCTCAGTCTATGTCATGGAAAGAGTGGGTGTTCCTAATTTGTTTACACTCAGTAATATGTTAGCTAGTATTGTGTGTGTTTACACATGTAGCCTAGGTACAGTATATGCACGAGTGAGTGTATATATATTTAGGGGATCTTGGAGACAGCGAGATAGAGAGACGAAGCTAGAGCGAGAGAGAGAGCACTAGAGCCAGAGCGAGATAGAGAGAAGGAGAGAGAGCTAGAGAGAAGGAGAGAGAGCTAGAGACAGAGTTAGAGCAAGAGAGAGAGAGATAGACAGGAGAGAGAGCTAGAGAGAGAGATATCTAGAGAGGAGCGAGAGCCAAAGAGAGAGAGAGAGAGCTAGAGAGAAGGAGAGAGAGCTAAAGAGAGAGAGTGCATGTCAGATTTTAGTTTACCAAGTAGAAAAGGAGAGGAGAGTTATTAATAACAGTTTGCAACCTGATCCTCTCCTCCTCCATGTCATATGCTGGCTCATACAGTTTGTGCCTATGTAGATGCCAGGCAGACAGGGGCAGAGGGGTTGGTAGGTACAGTATATGGGGAAGTTAAATGAAGATTGGAATAACTTATATTTTATTGGTGGTGTGTGAGAGTGAGAGTGTGTGTGTGTGTGTGTGTGTGTGTGTGTGTGTGTGTGTGTGTGTGTGTGTGTGTGTGTGTGTGTGTGTGTGTGTGTGTGTGTGCGTGTGTGCGTGTGTGCGTGTGTGCGTGTGTGTGTGTGTATATTTGATGGTCGACAACCAATCCTGCATGTGCATGCGTGCATGAATGCTTGTGGTGTGTGTGTGTGTGTGTGTGTGTGTGTGTGTGTGTACTAGGACAATCCCCCCTAGGAAATGACGACCGTAGTGTACCTCAGTGGAAAACAGCACCCTCCTCTGGCCATAGCAGTAATGGCACCATACATGTTGAAACATCTCAATCACTATGATTATCAGTCAGTTGCTTTGCATATACAGGCACTTAATAGCATCATATTATGGCATTCAGTGCATCTTAAAGGTGCAATATGCAGAAATCGCTACACCAATCCCTGGTTACTAAAATTGCAATAATTCGCTGAATTTCAATTTATGTGACAAAACAAGAAATGTATAGTGTAGAGAATCATTGTACCATCGAAACAGCTGTGAAATACACTACATGACCAAAATAATGTGGACACCTGCTCGTTGAACCTCTCTTTCTAAAATCATGGGCATTAATATGGAGTTGGTCCCCCTTTGCTGCTATAACAGTGTCCACTCTTCTGGGAAGGTTTTCTACTAGATGTTGGAACATTGCTGCGGGGACATGCTTCCATTCAGCCACAAGAACATTAGTGAGGTAGGGCACTGATGTTGGGCGATTAGGCCTGGCTCGCAGTCGGCGTTCCAATTCATCCCAAAGGTGTTCGATGGGGTTGAGGTCAGGGCTCTGTGCAGGACAGTCAAGTTCTTCCACACCGATCTCGACAGACCATTTCTGTATGGACCTCGCTTTGTGGACGGGGGCATTGTCATGCTGAAACAGGAAAGGGCCTTCCCCAAACTGTTGCCACAAAGTTGGAAAATCCGAATTGTCCCTAGAATGTCATTGTATGCTGTAGAGTTAAGATTTCCCTTCACTGTAACTAAGGGGCCTAGCCCAAACCATGAAAACAACCCCCGACCATTATTCCTCCCCCACCAAACTTTACAGTTGGCACTATGCATTGGGGCAGGTTGCGTCCTTCTGGCATCCGCCAAACTCAGATTCATCTGTCAGACTGCCAGATGGTGTGGCGTGATTCATCACTCCAGAGAATGTCGAAAGTTGCAACTGAGGAAAGATGCTTTTTACACGCTATGCGCTTCAGCACTTGGCGGTCCCGTTCTGTGAGCTTGTGTGGCCTACCAATTCGCGGCTGAGCCGTTGTTGCTCCTCAACGTGTCCACTTCAAAATAACAGCACTTACAGATGACCGGTGCAGAACTGACTTGTTGGAAAGGTGACATCCTATAACAGTGCCACGTTGAAAGTCACTGAGCTCTTTAGTAAGGCCATTCTACTGCCAATTTTTGTCTATGGAGATTGCATGACTGTGTTCATTTGGTCAAGTCGCCCAAAATGTTCAACAGTATGCAACTGCAGCCCGCAATTCGGGGCGTTCCCTAGAGCATCCCATTAGTGGAGCAACACCGCTTGCTAGTTAGCGACACCATGTGCTAGCTTGCTAGTTAGCTAGCACACAGTGTCACCCCTGCCTGTTGTGTACCCGAGAAAACTGTGCCTGACAGGCAAGGCCAGGGACACTGTCTACCGGTGTCGCCCCAACCTACCTCTAGCTACTCTGGTATACAGCAGGCGGGAGGCAGGGGCGACACTGTGTGCTACCGACACAGTGTGCTAGCTTGCTAGTTAGCTAATTAGCACACGGTATCGCCCCAGCCTATCGCCCCAGCCTCCCCAGCCCCAGTGCTCTGGAGTACTCCGTAGGGTAGCTGTCTAAGCTAGCACACAGTTTCCTTCGCTCCCACCTAGTCTGGTTCTCCTAGTCTGTTACATGGTAGGCTGCTGTGGTCATTGTAAATTGTGTTTGCTGTCAAACAAATGAAGACAGAGGAGATGGCATTGTTTACACAAATGTGATAGTCATTTTACCAATCTTGGAGGTATACAAGGTAAATAAAGTGGAAGATAAAATATAAGCAAAGCAATCAACCTATACTATATTAAAGTTATAATAACCTCTGATATCAAAACAATGCAAGGTGAACTAAAATTATTTATCCTTAAATAAGTGAATGAATGTACTCTGTTCATCTAAATCAAGCCTTGTGAAATGCACAGTATGATACGTGTACTGTACATCCTGTCACCTCCTTAAGACCAGATGCATGGTGGGAACTGGGAATGTCACACTTCGACTTACAGTGCTAATGAGTGCTAGCGGAGGGAGGGAAGTGGTGAAAATGAGAGAAAAAGAGAGCGAGTCAGGAATACAGAGAGAGAGAGAGACAAAGGGAGACAAAGAGAGAGGCAGGGAGATTAAGAGGGAAAGAGAGATGATGAGAAAGAGAACGAGAGAAAGAGAAAGAGGGCGAGGGTAAGAAACCGATAATGAGGGGAAATCCATAAAATGTGTTTTAGACAGACATTGCCGTTTTGATTCTATGAGAGAATAAAAAATGATTATGAAGAAAATATAAGTTGTCTCTCTGGCTTGCTATGTATCGCAGTAATTGCACTCAGTAGAGACACACTGAAAGACTCGCTGCGACTGTGTATAGTGCACACAAACACGTGCGTGCACACGCACGCATATCTTGCATGGGCACACATATACTGTATATTCGCACACACACACATACACGCATATCCATACACACACATTTGCACACACGCAAGCTCATAAATGCTCTGCATGCTTACACACACAGACACAAAATAAAACACACACCTTTCAGAACAGTCCGTATTGATGTCAGCTTGAACCTCAGATCCATCAGATCACTTAACCCGCATACCCGCCTTATCCCACCACAGCCCCTAAAAGCAAACAGGAACACAGACTATAACATACCAAACTCGCAAGCGCACACAAACACGCACTCACAAATAAACAACCTGCTGGAACAGTAATGGCCTTAGCGCCTACTCCCCCTCTGTGGCTCGCCCCCACGGTACGTATGCTAGCCTAAACGTTGCTAAGCAGTATATGTGTGTGTGTGTGTGTGTGTGTGTGTGTGTGTGTGTGTGTGTGTGTGTGTGTGTGTGTGTGTGTGTGTGTGTGTGTGTGTGTGTGTGTGTGTGTGTGTGTGTGTGTGTGTGTGTGTGTGTGTGTGTGTGTGTGTGTGTGTGTGTGTGTGTGTGTGTCTCTCATTCTCCTCTGCTGCGAGCTCACCAAATGGGTTCGGGAAACCTGTGCCAGCCTTTTGCACTGGTGTCCAGGCAACCAGAAATGGCAGAAAAGTGTGTAAGACAGCCACAGACACACACACGCACACTCAGACACACATGCGCGCGCACCACAGCCTGTGGAGTGTTACGTTGTCATTCTACAGAGATTTTGAAAAGGGTAGTGCGTGTTATAGAATACAGATGATTTTGACTGCCTTGTATTGCTATCAAAATCACTATCCTTGTAGAAGCCTTCTATTAGACCTGGGTTAATACTATCTGAAAGTGTTTCAAATGCTTTATCTGTGCTTGACTGAGCTTTAATGGACCAATAGTCCTCGCACTGAAAATCCTGCTCATCTGGCACTCCACGCAGACTAGACCAAAACGCTCAAAGTATTTGAAAGACTTCAAAAAGTATTTGTACTCAGGTCTGACACATATTTACATTATATTCCATATTTCAGGATGACAAGTGTTAGTCACTGTTTGCATCCTAAATGGGACCCTAGACTGCAATACGTTTGACCAGGGCCCATAGGGAATAGGTTGCCATTTGGAACAAAGTAACTGTAAAAATTGAAAGATTCTTTGACAGTTGGGACTCGGGGACAACATGTTGCTTGGTAACTGCAGAACCTGACAGAATGAAAAAAATCAAGGCTCCAATTGAACAGTTGGTGTTGATAATTGGTGGAGGTGTGTGTGTGTGTGTGTGTGTGTGTTTGTGTGTGTGTGTGTCGTCCTTGAATGAAATACATTTTCCTCAGTCAATGTAACTATGTCAAACACACTAAAGACACACACACACACACACACACACACACACACACACACACACACACACACACACACACACACACACACACACACACACTAAAGAGCCAGATCTGAGGCAGAGGGTTCTTTAACCAAAGAGCAGTTCAGAGGCCACTTTCTGTGGAAAATATCTTTGTCCAATCAGCCAATCACTTCAGTTCCTCAAATGTCAACGCTTTCCTCAATTCTAGTCAACCTTGAATGAACTCAAAGCAGCCATTTCACACTCAAAATATACTGTAACATGCATTTGTATTGACACTTGTTTTGTATATTGTTACAAAGTCAATAAAACAAATCATAAAGAAGCAGAACATTCATTTAACTGGCTCTAGTTTTGCAACCCACCATTACATTTTTTCTCTGCATCTCACTGAAACCGCAGCCATTTTGGATCTTCTCCCTCTGCCTGTGCCAAACTGAAACTGCAGCCATTTGGGATTTTCTTCCTCTGCCTGTGCCAAACTGAAACTGCAGCCATTTTGGATCTTCTTCCTCTGCCTGTGCCAAACTGAAACTGCAGCTATTTTGGATCTTCTCCCTCCACCAACACAAACACAGCAGCCTTTTTGGCATCTAAATGAATCTTCTTCTTCTTCGATGGGGTTTACCGGCGTTTGGCATCCAATGTTAATGGGGCATTACCTGAAAAAAAGAAAACATTTCGGGAAAGGGGGAAAACGACATCATACAAAATAAAACACGTCAACTAAGAAAACCCATCACACTTCAATCGGAGTCCACTCCAAAATACATCCCTACACAGACTTAGGGGCCTGTGATGGGGGTACATTCACCGACGGGATTTCTTGCACGGCTTCGGCTGTGAAATCACGAAGACCCAAAAAACGTTCAGCAGCATTTCACAATGATTCCAATTTTCTTAGACTTGTTCTCTGCTTGTGCTGTACAGTTTATGACCATTACAATAAATAATACAAAGTCCACCTTTTTAACATGTATCATTTCACTATCCCTTGGTTGATGAGAAACCTTCACTGGTCGTGGTGGCTCCACTATCCATTGCTTAGACGTGGATGTCGATTAAGGAAACCCCCCGCACCTCTCTGATTCAGAGGAGTTGGGTTAAATGCAGAAGACACATTTGAGTTGGCATTCAGTTGTACAACTGACTAGGTATCCCCCTTTCCCTTTCGTCCCCGCCACTCGATCCTTTCAATCTTCTCACCGCCTCCGGATAGGCGACACGCTGGACACTACTTACCCTCGCCACCTCATTCTCCCTCACACTAACAGGGCACTCCAAGAATTCAGGCTCATGTTCGCCGTCCACCATACAGGTCAGTCGACGTGCAAATCAAATTAAATTGTATTTGTTACATGCGCCGAATATGCTTATTACAAACCCTTAACCAACAATGCAGTTTTACGAAAAATATGTGTTAAGTAAAAAAATAGATAAGTGAAAAATAAAAAATATATTAAAGAGCAGCAGTAAAATAACAGTAGCGAGGTTTTATACGGGGGGTAGCGGTACAGAGTCAATGTGCGGGGGCACAGGTTAGTCAAGGTAATTGAGGTAATATGTAGAGTTAAAGTGCATAGATAATAAGCACCAACCACTCCATCGATGTCTTCAGTTATATCCTTTGCCTTAATTTCTTGCGCCACCCCAGAAATAAGCCCCTTGATAGGTGCCCTGCTACGAAAATCCATGCAGGAAACATTCCACTCCGATATCTTTTTGTCTTAAAACACGCTTCTTCTGCTCCGCAGACACACAAAAAAATCTAAATAAGACCACTTCTTGTGACTCTCACTGACTCCACACTGTCCTCCAACACATTCCAGATTTTCTGGGAGACGTTAAACAGATTTCCTAAGTGGCATTGATCCAAAACCCTGACTCCGACTAAAAAACGAGTCTAGTGTTTTCCTATTTTCCAACATAGCTTTACTTCTCTTGTTTCCCCTTTTCTTCGTCACTGTAACCCACTCATTCTCACATTCTGTGCTATTAGCTTCACCCGACTCACTTGCAAACAAAACCTCAGTTTCTGCCTTCTTCTGTCCCTAACGTGAAACCCCATCTAAATTCATGAGGTAAACCCATAGAGATGTATAGAGAACTCACGTGCCCAAAAGCCAGTTTTAGCATTGGCAGCGCCACTGAGGACTTTCGCCGTTTTGAAGTAGTCAACTGGGTGCGACTTCCTATGGGTTAAGGAAGGATCACATAATTCCATAAGTGTAGGTGGCAGTAAATCACCAACCTTGGCTTTATACCTGTTCAAAAAACAGACTACAGGTGGCAGTATGCACTCTTTCAGTTTGTTTACCAACTCATAGAAGTAGTAGAAGAAAATTGACTACCCCGGGGGAGGGGCCTCATTAATGAGCTGCTGGTAATGGAAACTAATTAGTGTCACACTCAGACCTTAGACCTGGGCTATCTCCCAAATGGCACCCCATTTCCTATAAAGTGAAGAAAAAAATTACCAAAGCCCTGCGAGCCCCAGGTCAAAAGTAGTACACTACATAGGGAATAGGGTTCCATTTGAGACAGCGATGTTAGACCAGGGCCCGTATCTACAAAGCATCTCAGAAAAGGTCTTAGGAATGCTGATATAATCTGTTTTAAGAAAACAAATCCCAGCTCAGAGTAAGTTTAAGGATGCTGTTAAGACACTGCCCAGTCAAACTCTGAGCCAGGAGTGAAATCAACTCATAAAGGTTTATCTCAGCAGGTAATCATGACAGTTTGAGGTACGGCAAAGGAAAGATATTGATGACGCTCATTGACATTAGGCAGGTTTCCATTGACCCAGGTTTATTCGACAAAAGCAATGTCGCAAAAAAAGTATTTGCGACATGTGTAATGGAAACCGCAGATATAGGATACATTTTCTAAAGATCAACAATATTTTTATCTATTCTTATTGCAACAAATGATGATGTCAATGGTGTTTTTTGAATAAATGATGATTGACAAATCATTTTGAAGGTACGTGGGGCACATGATGTCACCGCCTAACTATAAAGCTCCACATTTCATTCTAAATGCCTGTCTGGCAAATTCCATTTTTTCAACTATAATTGTTTTGGGGGTTTTTTCAGGAAAAAATGTTTCCTGACTTTCAAGAATGCTTAAATTGCTTTGCCTTTTCTGGTTGGCTGGCAAGTTTCATCATCCAATTATTTCCGACCTTCGGGAGTGCAAGTTTCACCATGGCACGGACCTTGGCGATATGTTGGCACATGAGAAGTATTAGAAAATGGCAAATATTAGTCTATTATTGCATTCTATTCATGCTGGCTTTCGTGGGCTACCTGTGACATGGAGCAGACAGGTGGGAGGGTATACAGGCTGTCGCCAATTTATTAATGAGCAGTTAGTTTGAATGGGTAATCGAAACACTAGGATTTTGTAGATGTTCATTTTTTTCATAGGTGTGACGTCATTATTTCCAGATGTTTTCATCGACACAAGATGGTTAAATGGAATTGTTGCATCTATTTTTTTATGTGAACTTCCCTAAATGTCAACCCCAAAAAGTTCAGGGAAACGTACAGTTGCTGTCGGAAGTTTACATACACTTAGGTTGGAGTCATTAAAACTCGTTTTTCAATCACTCCACAAATTTCTTCTTAACAAACTATAGTTTTGGCAAGTTGGTTATGACATCTACTTCGTGCATAACACAAGTCATTTTTCCAACAATTGTTTACAGACAGATTATTTCACTTATAATTCACTGTATCACAATTCCAGTGGGTCAGAAGTTTACATACACTAAATTGACTGTTCCTTTAAACAGCTTGGAAAATTTCAGAAAATGATGTCATGGCTTTAGAAGCTTCTGATAGGCTAATTGACATCATTTGAGTCAATTGAAGGTGTACCTGTGGATGTATTTCAAGGCCTACCTTCAAACTCAGTGCCTATTTGCTTGACATCATGGGAAAATCAAAGGAAATCAGTCAAGACCTCAGAAAATACAATGGTAGACCTCCACAAGTCTGGTTCATCCTTGGGAGTAATTTCCAAACGCCTGAAGGTACCACGTTCATCTGTACAAACAATAGTACGCAAGTATAAACACCATGGGACCACGCAGCCGTCATACCGCTCAGGAAGGAGACGCGTTCTGTCTCCTAGATACGAATGTATTTTGGTGCGAAATGTGCAAATTAATCCCAGAACAACAGCAAATGACCTTGTGAAGATGTTGGAGGAAACAGGTACAAAAGTATCTATATCCACAGTAAAACAAGTCCTAAACCACCATAAAAAAGACAGACTACAGTTTGCAACTGCACATGGGGACAAAGATCAAACTTTTTGAAGAAATGTCCTCTGGTCTGATGAAACAAAAATAGAACTGTTTGGCCATAATGACCATCGTTATGTTTGGAGGAAAAAGGGGAGGCTTGTGTAGGGTTAAAGTTGATTTTGGGGGTCTTCTAAAGACCCCCACCATTGATTATGTGTTATTAATTTGCTTACATGCCATTGTACTTATGCTCACTGTATAGCTGAATATTGAGGCCTCCGTCTGTGTCTAGCTCTCTGCCAAAACACGCAGCCCCGTGTCTGTGAGAAAAGGTGAGAAAAGAGACTGAGGGTGATAGCGAGACACAGAAAGACAGCGTCTGTTTTTCTCTGAAACAAGGGCAGATTTGCATACCGCTGAGACAGGTTCTCAGAAACCTTGTGTTAAGAATAACTTGTTCTTTTAGCTGCACATGCAGGGTTTGATATAGGATAAGGTGTGATCCCGGGGATATAAGATGCTGTCTTTCTTTTGTTCGAGGCAGAACTCAGGAGAGACATAAGCTGTATGTTGATCTTTGACTTCTGTCTATGTCTATATTCTAATTAAAATATCTTAATTTTATATATGCACATTTTAAGTAATCCTTATTTGTTAAGTAAATAACAGAGCTCAGAAAAGTGGAGCCAACACTTGCAAGCCGAAGAGCACTATCCCAACCGTGAAGCACAGGGGTGGCAGCATCATGTTGCGGCGGTACTTTGCTGCAGGAGGGACTGGTGCACTTCACAAAATAGATGGCATCATGAGGAGGGACAATTAGGTGGATATATTGAAGCAACATCTCAAGACATCAGTCAGGAAGTTAAAGCTTGGTCGCAAATGGGTCTTCCAAATGGACAATGACCCCAAGCATACTTCCAAAGTTGTGGCAAAATGGCTTAAGGACAACAAAGTCAAACTATTTGAGTGGCCATCACAAAGCTCTGACCTCAATCCTATAGAAAATGTGTGGGCAGAACTGAAAAAGCGTGTGTGAGCAAGGAGGCCTACAAACCTGACTCAGTTACACCAGCTCTGTCAGGAGGAATGGGCCAAAATTCACCCAACTTATTTTTTTTTTATTTTACCGTTATTTTACCAGGTAAGTTGACTGAGAACACGTTCTCATTTGCAGCAACGACCTGGGGAATAGTTACAGGGGAGAGGAGGGGGATGAATGAGCCAATTGTAAACTGGGGATTATTAGGTGACCATGATGGTTTGAGGGGCAGATTGGGAATTTATTGTGGGAAGCTTGTGGAAGTCTACCCAAAACGTTTGACCCAAGTTAAACAATTTAAACACAATGCTACCAAATTCTAATTGAGTGTATGTAAACTACTGACCCACTGGGAATGTGATGAAAGAAATAAAAGCTGAAATAAATCATCCTCTCTGCTATTATTCTGACATTTTACATTCTTAAAATAAAGTGGTGATCCTAACTGACCTAAGACAGGGAATTCTTACTAGGATTAAATGTCATGAATTGTGAAAAACTGAGTTTAAATGTATTTAGCTAATGTGTATGTGAACTTCCAAATTCAACTGTAGCTATTGTTGCAAATGATGGGGAATTACCAATTGCAATAAGGGAGTGGTCAAAATGTACACAATTGTTACCCAGAGGAAAATGGGGGAGGGTCATTATTTTTCCATTTCAGTCAGGGGGAGGGTTTACATTTTTTTTATTTAGTCCAGAGGAGGGTCATGTAATTTGTAATCGATTAACAAACCTAAAATTGGTCTAATTAATTGCATAGCTTTAATGTGGAAATATGCACAAAGCATACACACTGATATTGGGGCTAGGCCTACTGTAAATGTCATTATGGCTGAGCAGGGACATGCCAAACACTGTCAATAAGCAAGATAAAATTCAGGCCTAAAAAGAGATCATTCAAATCAAATTCTAAACAACACAACAACTAGGCTATGTCTAAATACACTTACAGGCACCATAATTTCTCCCTATGGGCATATAATATTAAAACAACATAGACAGGGTTTTAAGACATCCAAACTTTTCACAATAGCTGGAATAATATCTAATATAAAGAGAAAGGGAGAATGTCCACTCACAGTGATGCTGCTCCCAACTTGAATGTTTTATATACTGTATATATCACATTTCTCTAGAAGTGACATTGCATACGCACCAAGGACGTTCTCGCCATACAACCAGGATAGTGTGAATCATTCTAAGTTTAGTTAGAATCAAATTCAATGAAAAACAAGCAATCTTTGTTCGTCTTTTTTTCAACAACAACAGTAAATGTACGTAAAATTGTATAATATCATAAAATAGGCCAGGAAAAAAAACGACGACGCATTGCTGTTGAACCAGCCTTCATTATAGTAGGCCTAGGATATGGGTAGCCTAATGAGGGATTTGGGTTTTAAAAATGTGATACTGGAAGCAAGCAATTGTTACAGGAAAATAACTTCTAAATACGAGGTTTACCGGTATTCACCGAGGTTCTCATCTCTCGTTTCATGATGGGCATGGACACATGTAGCCTACATCATGGAGGGGGTTTTACACACCTCCAAAGCATGGCTAAAATAATATAGGCTAGCCTACAATAGATACAGTACCTTCGGAAAGTATTCCTGACCCCTTGACTTTTTCCACATTTTGGTAAGTTACAGCCTTATTAAAAAAGGATTACATTTGGGTTTTTCCTCATCAATCTACACACAATACCCCATAATGTCAAAGTGGAATTAGGTTTTTAGACATTTTTTACAAATTAATTAAAAATGAAAAGCTGAAATGTCTTGAGTCAATAAGTATTCAACCCCTTTGTTATGGCAAGCCTAAATAAGTTCAGGAGTAAAAATATGCTTAACAAGTCGCATAATAAGTTGCATGGACTCACTCTGTGTGCAACAATAGTGTTTAACATGATTTTTGAACGACTACCTCATCTCTGTACCCCACATACTGTAGATAAAAAGGGAACGTCAGCTCACTGTTTTCTGAATTGAAGGGGGGGGGGGGGGTGAGGGTATTGTTGCTTTTGTTAAAGAAAATGGGTAAAAGCATAAGCCTACCACTTGTTAGGTGAAGATTTTTTTCTTTTGATGGATCTGATTATATAAAGTGATCGATAGCAATGAAAAACGTGACTCCAATGGATATGGGATATCTTCGGTTTGACGCTATAACATTCAAATGCTGCGCTACAACCTTCTATAGCCGAGGAGACAAAAATGCACTTTGCTTGGGAAGTAATGTGTGATTCTGCTATTCAACAACACATCAACACCAGCACTTCAACAACATGCCTATACACTTTGCATTTAGTCTGTATAAAATGAAATTGAAATAATAATGAAACAAAAACTTCCTTATTAGGCTATACAGTCATTCTACAGTGCCTTAGAATTCAGTTTTAGAAACACGAGTTTGTCCAGTCTTTGGTTTGAAGATCATGTGGTGAGCTATGCATGCCTAGTTTGTTAATTTAGCCTAGGAGATGCGCTTATATTTCCATGCCCTAAACGCAAATCTATTTTCTAACAACATTATCATAATAAAATAGAATAAATTAGAAAATGATAATTTCCAGGAATGAAAAATAGTTACAAGTGCATATATGCCTACCTGATGTTTTGCGGCTGCTGTGTTAAAAAAACAAATGTATTTTTCTCGAATTCATTGATGATTAGATACTTCAGTTGTAACTGGTTCTGTTGCGCTACATTTTTCCCGTTGATAGACATCTTCAGCACTGTTCCTGACTATCCTCTTTTTTAACAATAGCCGATATAGAAACCAACATACACTCATTCGATGTCATGCTCTGTTGCGGTATTTCAAGATTCTTATTAGGGCCTCCCGAGTGGCGCAGCGGGCTAAGGCCTTGCAGTGCTTGAGGCGTCACTACAGACCTGGGTTTGATTCCAGGCTGTGTCACAGCTGGCCATGACCGGGAGACCCATGAGGTGGTGCACAATTGACCCAGCATCGGGAGGGTTTGGCCGGTCGGGATTTCCTTATCCCACCACACTCTAGGAACTCCTTGTGGTGGGTCGGGTCCCTGCAAGCTGACTCCGGTCGCCAGCTGGATGGTGTTTCCTCCGACACATTGGTGCGACTGGCTTCCGGGTTAAGCGAGCAGTGTGTGCGGGCAGGGTTGTGTTTTGGAGGACATATTGCTCTCGCCTCTCCTGAGTCTCTAGGGGAGTTGCAGCGCTGGGACAAGACTGGATTGGAAATCAGGGAAAAGGGATACAAGTAAAAAATTCATTAAATAAAAACTATTCTGTTCTATCCCTGGGCACTGGCTGTGATGTCGCTGAAAGGAACGCTTTTGTAAGAGAAGGGGGAGGGGGAAGAGCAGACAGAAAAGAGAAACAATGAAAATGCAGAGTCATTCTGCCCCTCTCTTTCTCTCCTTTTAAACCCCTGTCGCTTTCTCTGGCTGACACTGATCTGACAGCACTGATTAGGGACTGGACAGTAGTTTGTGTGTGTGTCTTACTGACTAAGTACCTAGGCTGGTCTTCTTTCGTAACACACATCACAAGTACTAATTGGACATCAATAACAAGCATAAAGAAGGAAAGACTGCATGCATAATACTGACATGTCTAATGATGTAGAATTGCATTAAATGCGTTTATAAAAATGTTTTTTTTTATCAGACCGCAAATAAGATGATAGATCCAAGCAGTGCTTTTACTGTAATGGATATATTTTTACCCCTACCCTTGTCTGCGGTGGAATGTGAATCCACAACCTCTAGCTACTTTGTCATGTAGCCTAATGCTTACAAAACAAAGAACAGTTACTAAAACTGCATGTCTAAAGGCTCTGGTCTGTCCCCGGAGTGAGGGTAAACAGTAGTCATGTCCTCTGCTATCCACTTTATGTTTTAATTATTATTTTTGGGTTACAGGGGAGGGTCAATCGTTTTTTCCCCAAGTGTTCAGGTAAAAATATATTTTACTGAAGGGAGGGCCATCCATGTTCATTTCAGAGAGGTCCCATTTATTAGCCTATTTGTTATAGTCCTCGTAAAATAATTGTCAAAGGCATAAGAGATACTGTTGGATGTAGGTCTAGATCAGTTATGGATCGATCATATACCCATAAGTGTAGGAGTACGACGTCTTTATTCTCCGCACTTTAATACGACAAATGTTCTACTCCGAGACGCTTCGTGGATAAAGGCCCAGGCCTTATCGACTCTCACACAGCACTAGGGAGGACACAAATGGAGATGGATGGATGGCGGTAACTAAAGAACCACAGCTCAGACCTGCATGGGTTCCGCTCAGTTGGCTAAAACATTTTTGCTACGTTTTGCAACGGCACATTCTGAACAACACATTCTCCCTGAAACAGACAGACTGGATAAATACCACCGACTGAACATGGTCTACCAGGGTTTAAAGCAACAAAAAAAAGGTCAACTCAAAAAGCTGAAGTACCTCAGAAGGCAATTCAGGAGCAGGGGTTGCCTTGCCTACCACCGGAACACACATCTCTAAGTACTAATTACATGTCAATATTAAGCATGCAGTCCTTACTTCCTTATGCTTGTTATTGATGTCCAATTAGTACTTAGTGATGTGTGTTAATCTAAAAAAGACCAGTCTAGGTACTTAGACAGTAACACACACACACACACACACACACACAAACTACTGTCCAGTCCCTAATCAGTGCTGTCAGATCAGTGTCAGCCAGAGAAAGCGACAGGGGTTTAAAAGGAGAGAAAGAGAGGGGCAGAATGACTCTGCATTTTCATTGTTTCTCTTTTCTGTCTACTCTTCCACCTCCCCCCTCTCTTACAACAAGCGTTCCTTTCAGCGACATCACAGCCAGTGCCCAGGGATAGAACACACACAGAAGCACACACTCAGACACACAGTCCCTCTCTCTCTCTCTATCGTTCTCTGGCCATCAGATGACTAGAAGAAATGTGTTTAGGCTATATTGTACAGTAGCTTTCAGCATCCACAACAACAAAAATACTTTTGTATCGACAACAGCAATCTGTACATATTTTTCTTAATCTAGATTACCCTAAAACCATTTAATCTTCCTCTCCGCTATTTCTCTTACATTTTTTTCTTCTTTGTATCAGATATATTTATACATTTTTTATTTTCTTTCTTTCCCTTCCTTCTTTCTCAGCTAGCCTTGATGAGCATGGCCCATCAGGGAGGGAGGGAGGGAGGGAGGGAGGGTGTGGGTGTGTGTGTGTGTGTGTGTGTGTGTGTGTGTGTGTGTGTGTGTGTGTGTGTGTGTGTGTGTGTGTGTGTGTGTGTGTGTGTGTGTGTGTGTGTGTGTGTGTGTTCGTCTCTGAGAGCCTTTTTTGTTATTATTCCTAAACAAGCTGATCTTGTGATGGGAAACGAGAACTTCCCGATTAGACTATCCTGGGGGTGAACAACTACACACACACACACACACACACACACACACACACACACACACACACACACACACACACACACACACACACACACACACACACACACACACACACACACCAAGGTTATAATTGTCACGCCCTGGCCATAGAGAGGATTTTATTCTCTATTTTGGTTAGGCCAGGGTGTGACTAGGGTGGGCATTCTAGTTTCTTTATTTCTATGTTTTCTATTTCTTTGTGTTTGGCCGGGTGTGGTTCTCAATCAGAGGCAGCTGTCTATCGTTGTCTCTGATTAAGAACCATACTTAGGTAGCCCTTTTTTCCACCTGTCTTTGTGGGAAGTTAACTTTGTTTGATGGCACATTGCCTTAAGCTTCACGGTTTGTTTTGGTATTGTTTATTGTTTTGTTGGCAACATCTACTATTAAAAGTATGTACGCTGACCACGCTGCACCTTGGTCATCTTCTTACGACAGCCGTGACAGAACTTCCCACCAACAACGAACCAAGCAGCGTGGTAAGGAGGAGCAGGTTGTCCAGGATTCATGAACTTGGGAGGAGATCCTGGACGGTAAGGGACCCTGGAGGCAGGCTGGGGAGTATCGCCGTCCACGGGAGGAACTGGATGCAGCAAGAGCAGAGCGTCAGCGTTACGAAGGGACACGGCTAGCAAGGAAGCCCGAGAGGCAGCTCCCCAAAAACATTGGGGGGGGTAACACGGGGAGTGTGGCTGAGTCAGGTTGGAGACCTGAGCCAACTCCCCGTGCTTACCGTGGCACCGTGTTATGCAGTGGAGGGCACGGTGTCTCCAGTGCACGTGCACAGCCCGGTGCGCTACCTTCCAGTTCCCCGAATCGGCAGGGCTAGAGTGGGCATCCAGCCAGGTCGGAGGGTGTCGGCTCAGCGCATCTGGCCGCCAGTACGTCTCTATGGCCCAGGATATCCTGCGCCGGCTCTGCGCACTGTGTCTCCGGTGCGTCTGCACAGCCCAGTGCGTCCTGTGCCAGCGCCTCGCATCTGCAGGGCGAAAATAGCCATCCAGCCATGACGGGTTGTGCAGGCTCTACGCTCAAGACCTCTAGTGCGCCTCCACGTCCCAATGTATCCTGTGCCTGTCCCCAGAAGGACAGGGCCTCCTGTATGTCTCTCCAGCCTGGTGAGTCCTGTGCCTGCGCCTAGAACTAATTCTCCTGCATGTCTCCCCAGCCTGGTGAGCCCTGTGGCAGCTCAACGTATCAGACTGGCAATGCGTCTCCTCCCTCCAGGGATGATCCATGGCACGAAGCCTCCAGTGATGATCCATGGCAAGAAGCCTCCAGTGATGATCCATGGCACGAAGCCTCCAGTGATGATCCATGGCAAGAAGCCTCCAGTGATGATCCATGGCACGAAGCCTCCAGTGAGGAGTCATGGCACAAAGCCTCCAACGAAGGTCTCCAGTCCGGAGCCTCTAGCGACGTTCTCCAGTCCGGAGCATCCAGCAACGGTTTCCAGTCCGGAGCCTCCAGCGACGGTGCCCAGTCCGGGGCCCGCAACGAGGGTGCTCAGTCCGGAGCCCGCAACGAGGGTGCTCAGTCCGGGGTCCGCAACGAGGGTCCCCAGTCCGGGGTCCGCAACGAGGGTCCCCAGTCCGGGGTCGACGACGAGGGTCCCCGCACCAGAAGTGCCACCAAAGTGGGGTGAGCCAGTGGTGGAGCGGGGACTGCGTCCCGCACCTGAGCCGCCACCGCGGATAGATGCCCACCCAGACCCTCCCCTATAGGTTTAGGTTTTGCGGTCGGAGTACGCACCTTTGGGGGGGGGGGGGGGGGGTACTGTCACGCCCTGACCTTAGAAACCCTTTTTATGTCTCTATTTTGGTTTGGTCAGGGCGTGAGTTGGGGTGGGTATTCTATGTTCTATGTTTTGTAGTTCTATGTTTTGGCCAGGTAGGGTTCTCAATCAGGGACAGCTGTCTATCGTTGTCTCTGATTGAGAACCATACTTAGGCTGCCCTTTTTCCCACCTGTGTTTGTGGGAGGTTGACTTTGTTTAGGGCACATAGCTTTTAGCTTCACGGTTTGTTTTTGTAGTGGTTGTTTTGTTCGGCGTCTCTTTTCCAAATAAAGAGAAAATGTACGCTCACCACGCTGTACCTTGGTCCTCTTCTTACAACGGCTGTGACAATAATGGTTTTGTGTTTTTATATTAGTTTATATTTCTATTAATTTTAGGATTCTTATGTGAAATTCAGTTTCGTCTTAGTTTGTTTTCTGACTTGATTTACTGGTTTTGATTCAGTTTAGGTTTGATTAAAAGAATTCTGTTTCATTTTTATATTATTTTTGTTTCAGTCTTAGTGTTAGGGACAGAAAGTACCCTATGCATGGGAGGCTAGGAGGCATGTATGTGTTGTAGGTTCTATTTCTTCCTGTTAGCTAGTGATAGCTAGCCATCTTGGAAATCCTAGACCTAGAGCAACAGCACTAGGTCTGGGGAGGATGTCAGATTCTCTTGGACATTTTCTGTTCTGGGGATTATCCTCTTCAGACAGACAACCCTCCCAACAAAACACAAGTTTGGGTAGGTCGGGCCAAGCCTGAAAAATCTAACTCTTTCCGAAGCGTTTTGGCAGTACAGGGGAGAATGACTGCCCCCTCCATGAAGTTCAAGGCTGACCGGGGTACTGCAGGCTGTTGTATCCAGAAAGAAGGATCCCCCATTATAGTCAATGGGAAAATAGCAATCTTTGTCTTCAATATTCATGTAAATAATAAACAAATCGAAGACAATCATGGTACCAATCATTTATTCTATTACACCAAATGTATGTCCTTGGGCCGATTATTTTAAAATCGCACACAGAAGGAGTTACAAGGATAATTTAGTTGCTACCGGCAGCCTGCATTACCACAGTCGGCCTTCAACTTGAGATACTCAAAGGGAGGGGGTAGTTGGTCGCAGCCTGCAACATCACTTCCTGGAGTAGGTCAAACTGCGCATGTCATGTCTTGAGAATCCCCCCCCCATGAGACGCCATCTTACCAAGCTAAAACCGACTTCCTGAGCTTCAAATGAGCCATTGAGTCTTCACATAAGAATGAATAGTGTGATGTCATTGATGGCTTGGTCCATTCATATACTGTACAGTCAATGAGGCAGACATCTCAGAATGATTTGAAACCAAAGCTTTCGGGCAAAACCTTTTCTGTGGTTTCAGTGAAGGTAGATTATGCAAACTAGCCACTAGCGAAATGCACTCATTAAAAATAACCATATCGCTAGCTAGCTACTACTTTATGTCCGGCAGGGATGTTCACACTAGGGCAACAATCGGATAGGCGGTGACGTCACCGGATAAGGCAGTGACAGTCTTCCCTATTCTGACTCCTCCTCTCTGTCCAGGTACTTGTAAGGATGTGTATGTTGGAATATAGGTACATTGTGGGAGGCAAACTGTCTGTCTAGAGCAGGGCTGCCCAACCCTCTTCCTGGAGATCTACTGTCCTGTAGATTTTCAGTCCAACCCTAATTTAGCATATCTGATTCAGCTAGCTAAGGTCTTGTTGAGCAGCTAATGAGTAGAATCAGGTGTGTTTAATTAGGGTTGGACTGAAAACCCACAGGACGGTAGATCTCCAGGAAGAAGGTTGGGCAGCCCTGATCTAGAGTGACTAGATAGCTAGTGATAGTGATAGTGATGCTAAATAAGCTAGGCCTATTTGAAACATCGCCATCTCCTGGCAGCATGTACTAGCCAGGTTCATAAACTTGAAAATTAAAACCCATTACAAAAAAAGGCTAAATTTAAAATAGAAAAAACTAAAACTGAACATAATTCATGATGTTTTTTTATCTAATTGAATTAGTTTTGGAGTCAAAGATAATAGTTTCAGTATAATTTTTGTTTTTCAAACAGGTTTGTTAATTATTTTATTTCAGTTGACTAAATTGTTTTTTCATGACTCGTTTTTGTTTTAGTTTCACATGGCAGCACGCGTGCTATGATTGTCAAACAAACATTTTAAAATATTAATGTGTGCAAAACACGTGAAAACATAATCCAGGATCCTGTCGAAATCTGTTGAGAAAATTATATAACGCCTCTGCATATCCAACCATCTAATTATTTTGGGTTAGGCTACCCTAATCTGCTGTGCTATTCAAACTTGGGTAACACTTTATTTGAAGGCTTTGGGACAAGATCTGTAAAAGACATACTCATTATCCATTGCAAAGTCCCTGGATCATTTCTATATGATATTTCTGTGTTTTCTGTTTGGTTATTGTGCTGTATCTATGTTGCTACGGCCACCTGACATCACCTTTAGATGTATGTAAATCAAGAACGGGATGATCATTTGCAAGTGTCAAAAACAATATGCAACTGTTATTCTTGAGCACAACGATAAGGCAAACCATGGGCCTATACTCTATTTGGACAAATGTATATGCATTGTTGATAGATATCAAATAATATGCAGGCATAAATTACAGGTATAATGAATCTAAATTATAAAAATAATCAATCTAGATTTTATAACTACCTATTTTCATTATGTCACGTCCAATATTAATGTAATGGCGATATGTAATTACAAAGTAATGGATCTGCATCCCATCTTGTGGAGTCGATTTAATATGTAATATTGTCATTTTTATTCATACAATAATGATTATCAGTGCAAAGCAGAGTAATCCCCCCCCCCACACACACACACAAATGAGTCCTCTCCTCATCTTGTATGGTATTGCCGAACACACACCCACAACGGGACTATTATTCTCTCAACTTGAGATATATTTTTAGGATAAAACATTTGTACTTATTGCCAGTGGGGATTTTAGCATGTACATCTTGGTGGGGCAAAAATAAAAAGTGGGATGCATGCCAGCAAAGCCACTACACATCACAACACTAAACAATACATTAATTGCACTATAACGGTGACAAACGGTGCCCACAAACTGTTAGAGCCAACAGCAGAGTCCCAACACCTTACCACTGCTACACCTGGCTTTCAGCGGAGCCTTGTCTGGCAGCAAAACAGTTCATTCAGCCTCATTTACTGCCTTTTAAAAAAGCATAGCTGATATGGCTTAAACAAATGTGGTTTCTACTGACAATTGAGATGTACAAACTATGGCATAAGGGGGCGACAAGTAATTTCCGTAATTTCGATTAAGACAATAATGAGTGAGCGACGATGGACGTTCTCAATATACCTATTTGTTCAGCACTTTTGATATGTACAGCGACAGAATTCAGAACATGGGCCGTTCTTACAGTGTACTCCCTGTACAACAAGTCAGAACCGTAGGATAAATAAAGGGGGCATATAAGCAGACAATGAAAGCTCTTACAATATTCGATTAATGCATTTCTCTAAAAACAGGTTATAGGCCACACGTGCACCACCAAATTAGAACAGTAGGTGGAATTAAGAGGTGAAAATAGACCAACTTATTAGGGTGAGGCACATTGAACGCCATTTGGGTCTTTGCGTGTCAAAAACTATACACATCATATAACACTATTTGATGTGTTACATAAGCTTTTAATTTGAAACGTCAAGTAACACAATTCTATTACAAAATGTTGTGTGTGCTGAATTTGCACGTGCAAGCCAAGCACTAGCACTACCATCAGTAGCACTGTCAAAGCTGTAAAAAAAAGTTGGCAAACAAGCACACACCGGGCCACGAACAATGTGTTAACAATACCTCGTTGGTGAAAATAGACCAAATTATTTAGGTGAGGCACATGGGCTACTAACAGCTTACTACACAACATACACTTAGTATTACTTTCTTAGCTACAGTATACCTCCCTGGAATATTACATCATTTATGCAGCAGCATACAATACATTTTTGGACTCACCTTGTGAAGGTGGCGCAGCGGTCCTTTGTGGGCTAATTTTGTCATCAAAGTCTGTCATTCTCTGGATTTATGGTGGGAACTCGGGGGGGAAAACACACAGCCACTCCATTGAATATCAGGCTAACGTTAGTGATTGCTTTGCAATGCTTGCAGTTAGCCACTGATTCCTTCCAAACGACTCATTGTTGAATTTGAGATTTCCAACTTTTGTGTAATCTTTATGGCCGATGGGCACCGATACGTTTTATCTATCATTTTTCTTCATTATTTCTCTTCATATGACAAGGATTAAAAAGGATTTGCCAGTAGATTGTTGACTTGATTCATGATGATGACTGCTAGCTAAGACTTTGAAAGTAAGATGTTGACATGATCAGTCCAATCAAAGCTACTGTACATATAACGTGATTTGATGTAATTTTATCTGTGGCCAATGAAATTGAGCCTTCTTGGAAGGGCACTTTTATATAACTCTATGGCAGGCCCCAAAGTGATGATATTTTGGATGTCTACCCTTACTAAGGACTTAAACTTGGCGATGACATACTGTCCCCATGATTGGCAGAACACTGAGCCAATCACAGCACAATGCTCCTGTTTTCTGCTGGCTCACCCCACCACAGAAAGCACAGAGCTAAGCTGAAACACCTGCATTTTGGAGCTGCCTTACTCAAGAAAACAAAAAAGAGACCATGTGTATATGCAACTTTATTAATCAACTGAATTATATATTTTTTTTACAGTGTTTGCAAACTGCTTCGTGACACATATTAATGGCAAAATAACATGCAAAACAAGCAAGCCCCAAAAATTTTAAATATCTATCTATATATACATTTGTATACATTTTTTTGCTAAAAATGTGGGGCTGTATGACGGGTCAACCACTGCTTATTGCACTTAAAACGTTTTGGCGGTAGGTATTCACATTTCATATCACGATATCCTGGGGTGAAACTTCCACTGTGTCCCCCCACAGTCTGAAATTGCATTTTTGTCCCCACCAGTTTTATCATTGGAATGTGATACAAAACAAATCAAAAGTGTGCTTTAGGACCATGCAGACACCTCCGAGCGGTCGGGTAGCCTGTTTGGAGTGTTTATCCGACTGGATTAAAAAAATATCAATTAGCAATAAGGCACGAGGGTGTGTGATATATGGCCAATATACCACGGCTAAAGGCTGTTCTTAGGCGTGACGCAATGTGCTTAAGAACAATTAGGTGCCTCATTGCTATTATAAACTGGTTACCAATGTAATTAGTTAATTTTTAATTAACTTTTGATTAACTTTTAATTAATTAATTTTGTCATACCCGTGTTATACGATATACCACGGCTGTCAGCCAATCAGCATTCAGGTATATAACCACCCAGTTTATAATTCAAATATGTATCTGCCCCCCCACTTCTAAAACCAAATTTGCGCCACTGTTGGCACAATTTTTTAACAGGGCTTCTGGTTTAAAGTGTAGTGCACTATATAGGGAAAACCTCTAAACCATAAACACTGCTGTGAGTGTGGCATGTCTGGGTTTAAAGTTACACTTATTTTAAATAAAGGAATACATTTGCTATCCCTTCTCTCCATCTCTCTATTCTCTCTATCTCTCGTCTAATTCTCCGACCCACTACCATCCAACCACAACATGTCGATTTAATATAGTAGGCTAACCTAATATAGTAGGCCCACACGTTACTATCGCTGAATATACAACTGCATCAGAGTGGAGAGAAAATGATATACAAATTGGGCTTGTTTTTACTGTGACAAAGAAACCTATTCCCTCAGTTTAGAGAATTCAATGTCATCTACCTCGCGCTCCTGGTTGGCGAGATGCCACGATTCTGATGCTCGCGATTTCTGATGCCACACTGGATGTTAAATCGGAGGAAACAAGCGAAAAAGAGTTGGAGGACAATAACGTGTCGGGGGGTGTGGCAGTGATGGATAGCAGCGGGATCAGGAGGAACGGAGGGATGGAAAAGGAGGTGGGATTTGCAAACCGGATAGCGCGGTGACATCATCTTGGAAAAATGTGTGTGCGCGAGTGTCTGCGAAACAACGGTATCAGACAGCGCGTGTGACCGGGAACGACAACCGAGAGAGAGAGAGAGAGAGAGAGAGAGAGAGAGAGAGAGAGAGAGAGAGTAAAGAAAAGGCGTTTCCATCAACGAACCGGCAAAACTGTGTATCCAGACAACCGGACGGACGGATAGAACTTGCCTGGAACAAAAACAAAGCACTTATCCACACTAGCCAGTAGAATTTCGCCATAACAATTGCTTTTGTAATCGCTTTTATATGTTTATAAAATAAAATCCATCACTAGACGGCGTCCCAGAGCTGACAACATCCTAAACCAACTAGCCTACATTCTGGATAGAGGAGCTGACTGAAGAAGCCGATTTTGCAGCGAGATTGTCCGTCAATCGAATACAAAATCACATTTTGATAACTGGTAGAGAAGTGAACACTATCTCACCCACAGAACAGGGCATCTCTCTTCGCGGACTCATAGCCTACACAAAGCCCGGGGTAAGCCAACACATTTGATTAAATATTCTGGCTTCACTCACTATTTGTATGGGAGGTTATAATGTTGTCGTGTCATTGTATGCGAGTGTGTTTTTCTGTTTTTGCTTTTTGTATTTGTCATTATTCAATTATATAATAATGATTGTATGCTACTACTTGATTTATCAATATTTTGGCACCATCATCAGTGAATTCCGTTACATGATGAACCATAAACCTTACTTCCATAGCATGTATACTTTTGAGTTTCAAAACATTTGATATGACTTTCGTTTGGTTGTTGGGTTGTCTTTTGTCTTGGATGATAACCCACTTCCCAACAAGTGAACGATCCCGGCAATTGTTTTTTGTTTGAATGATGGGACGTTGCTCAGGAAGAGAACCTGGCCTGAATGAACTGCTTAACCCATGAATTTGCATTATAGGCGAATTCCTTATCCTTCAAGGACCATTTAACTTACTCGATGTATTGATTAATCGCTATGATGATATTGTGTAAACTGTCGCTTCTGCTTTCTCAATGTCGCTGTGTAGCCTAGCCTAGGCTAATCCCATTCGTTTTTTTTTTTTTACATTGACATCCCTAACCACTTTATCTGGAACGTTCTGTGGTGTTCAATATCGGAGAGTGGTTCAACAATAGCTTAATAATCGATGCTGTTAAACAACCTGTGACCTAGCTAATGTGTTGGTGTTTTGTCGTGCCTCATCGTGACTGTGAATAATGGAAATGAGGAAAATGTTGAGCACATATCATCCTTAATCCCGACCGCTGCGCGAGCCCAGCATCAGCATGCACGAATGTGTGCACAAGTGAGCAATTGGGAAAGCGAACGACTATATAGACTGCTTGCTGAAAACTACTTTTAGGCTATACTGCAATGAATAAGATTGATGATTGAGACAACAATGGTGTTATTAGTGACAGTACTATAATGAAATAATAATACTAATGGTAATAATTAATATTGCTATTATTGTTGGTTAATTACATGGTTGGTTGGTTGCTTAATGCATTACTAATATATTGTCATCAAAATATTATTTTGTCATTTTTGTCAGTGATTTGGTGTACAATAAACCTTGCACTAGTAGGCTACAGCCCTGGAGCTGTATCAAGCGTCTCAGAGGAGGATCTGATCTGAAATCAGTTTAGCCTTTTAAATAGTGTAAACAGTGTTAGGCACAGGGTGACAGCTGCCACTGCATGCATTTCCTGTCACTGCCTTTTCTCTCACAAGTTACATTCCAAATATACCAACGGACCACTTCCACAAGTCTCCTGATCCGTGTGCAGTGCACACACAATGGTTGTGTAAACTTTTTTGAAACAACCAAACCCATAAAAAAATATTGGTTGTATGTCAGTCGATGTATTAAATGCGTTGTACATCTATTTCAGTACAAACTGAGTGTGTACTAGTCCAACAATAGTCAGAGGAGTTGGCTACAAACACAGATTCGGCACCAGACTATATTTATATTGTTTCAAGTCATTCTGTAGGACGATATAACGACTACAACTGTCACGCTAAGAAAGCTACTCTGCTCTGTGCTATTTAAAAAAGGACCAGTTGATTTTTGTGCTGAAGGTTTTTAAATAGTTTGTCTTCCCGAAAACCCCTTTGTGTTGACTCAGAGACTGACGAAACAATCGACCGCATACATTCCCACAGACACAGACAGGACGTAGCCAAGGGGGAAGCACATTTCTGCTGTGCTGAACAGTTTTGTCCGCCGAGCAAAAAAATAAAATCGATATATCAAATGGGAGAGGCATTCCGGCCCGGCATAGAGAGAAAGAGTGTGAGAGAGAGAAAGAGAGAGAGAGAGAGAGAGAGAGAGAGAGAGAGAGAGGATCATTAAACCAAAAAGCAAGCTGTCTCAATGTCCTCTACCACCACGTCCAAGACACACACTCACGCTGGTCTCTTGACTCACTTATCGGAGCAGAACTTTCTTTACTGTGACCATTGAGCATTTTCTGACTGAGTCAATTGTGGAATCAGGAATGTCTCGCTCTGTACCTGAAGGGAAGGAAACTAATTGCATGAAATGCTTTGTCATGTTACGGTGTAAGATATGTCGTTTAGCAGTGTTTCTGTATTGGGGTCTGCAGTCTCAGCACATATTTTGGAACCGACAGTAAGGGAGTCGGGATGTGCTTGTGAAAATCTCCGGAATATTTGCACGTTCTTCTCACTGACTTCCAGATGTAGAGGAAACTATGCCTTCAAGGGTGGGTGATGTGTTGCATCGTTGAGCTGTCGGTGGTGTGTTGGGTTGAAGTTGAACCCTGGAGATAACTTGGGAATTTTGGAATTGGAACTCCTCCCAAAAAATCTTTCAAACCGTGGTTCTGCAACATTATGTCATTCTGGAACAGATATGGAATTTTGATTCAGTCACACGCGAATGCACACACGCACGCACGCACGCACGCACACACACACACACACACACACACACACACACACACACACACACACACACACACACACACACCCCTCTCTCTCTCGCTCACTCTTTCACAAGGTCAACCATCCACTGTCTGGCAGTCCAGTGGTGTGGTGGAGAGAAGGGCTTAAGCCTCACCCAGCTCTAAGCTGGGTCGGCACAAAAACCTGATTAACCCATCCCAACAGTTGCTATGCTGTAGTGCTTCCATGCAATCAGCGCCCTGGTAAAAAGTAGTGGACTATACAGTATAGGAAATAGTGTGCCATTTGAGACACAGCCCATATGTAGGCTACACTATTCCTGGTTTGTTATGGATTATGGAATCTTCCTGGAATCGCGTGCGCACACACACACACACACACACACACACACACACACACACACACACACACACACACACACACACACACACACACACACACACACACACACACACACACACACACACACACACACAGCAGCCCCCCAATCCCCCCTCCTATATGTAATCCACTCTCTGCTTCCAGATGAAAAGTCTCAATAGCCGTGATTTGATTTGATATGACTTGATTCGATTGGACTGCTGTGTTTGGAAAAGGGTGATTAAGTGCACAGATGGAGGTTGTGTGTGTGTGTGTGTGTGTGTGTGTGTGTGTGTGTGTGTGTGTGTGTGTGTGTGTGTGTGTGTGTGTGGTGATATCGTTGTGTTCCACAGAAAGGGGCACTCTTTACTGTAGATGCTAGCATGTCTATCTGTCTGCCTGTCTCTCTGTTTGTCTGCCTCTCTTTCTGCCTGCCTGTCTCCCTCTCTCTCTCTCTCACCGTCTCTGTCTATCTCTATCATGTCTGTCTGTCTGTCCTCCCTATGAATTTGTCCTTCTACCCACCACAGTTTTGGTGGATTCCTCATACAGATGTAAGATCTTCATTTGATCACTCTTTTGTTGCAGTGAATGTTCCTGCACAGCAGCAAACGCAAACTTGTAGTGTATTCAAAGGTTAGAAAGGCTTTTAAAGTTTGTAATTTCCACTTTAAAATGTCAGACTTGATTTGCCATAATGAAAAATGTATCAACCCCTACAACTTTTTCCATTTATTATAATTCACATAATAATTCACATTTCCTGTTGCTGCAGGATTATTTTCCTGCTGTAGAATACTGGCTCAAATTAAGATCCTACATCTGTACCTTCAGTCTGATCAGTCCAGCTGTGTGTGTGTTGGTTTTCTCTGCCTCTCCTACTGCCTGTATCTTTGGTGGGTATGGTGGCCTGTGTGTGTCATTCAGTACCAACAGTCAATTGTTCTGTATCTTACTACACACACAGAGCTCATGCATACACATATGTGCATGCACGCGTGCACGCACACACACACACACACACACACACACACACACAACATTGGAAAGTTTATCTTCAGGGGGTCTGGTCTGTGTGTGTGTGATAGAGAGAGAGAAAAAGAAAAGAAAGAAAGGTATGAGAAAGGGAAATAGAGAATTAAACTAGAGGAATTAGCCATACAAAATGGTGACATATGGACCACCCGTTTTAAAACACTCTACAACAATGTTCAAATTGATGCAAACGCAGAACAATGCAAAATACATGAGCATTTTAATGGATTATAAAAAGCTATAAAGGACAATCAAAATCCTTTGGACTCCCCAATTACTGACCAGGCGCTCTATAAGAAAATTCAGGCCCTCAAATTTAAAAAAGCATGCGGACCTTATGGCATCCTAAATGAGATGTGCAAAATTTCAATTGGCTATATTAAAACTGTTTAATTTGATCCTGAGTCTAGGTTATTTCCCAGGCATCTGGAATCAAGGACTCATAACCCCGATCTTTAAGAATGGAGATTTTACCCTAACAACTACAGAGGCATTTGTGTGAGCAGTAACCTGGGGAAGGTTTTCTGTAGTATTATAAATGTAAGAGTTCTAAACTTCCTAAATAAGCACAATGTCTTAAGTAAAAGCCTAATTGGATTTATACCAAACATTGCACAACCAATCATATTTACACCCTAGACACCCTGATAGATAAACATGTCCACCAAAATAATACCAAAATGTACCCTTGCTTCATCGACTTCCAAAAAGCATTTGATTCTATTTGGCATTCAAGACTGTTCTACAAAGTTATTGAAAGTGGTATAGGGTGTAAACCATATGACATAATTAAATCAACTGGCAATACGTGCAGCATCAAAATTGGATAGAGAATAACTGAATTCTTTAACCAGGAGCGGGGCCTTCGTCAGGGTTGCAACCTGAGCCCTGCACTCTTCAATATTTACATCAACGAATTGGCCACTATTCTAGAAAAATCCTCAGCCCCTGGTGTTGGTGTTAGTCTCCACAATTCAGAGGTTAAATGCCTGCTCTTCGCAGATGACCTGTGCCTGCTGTCACCCAAGGCACATTGCCTGCTAGAGTAGTACTGCCAGACCTGGGCCCTGGCAGTAAAACCCCAAAAAGACAAAAACTATGATTTTCCAGAGAAGGTCCAGATCTTAGGGAATTAGACTAAAGTTCTCAATTGGTACAAAATATATAGAATATTGCACACACTACAATTACTTAGGTTTAAAAATAAGCTCAACTGGACACCTAAATTAGGCACTGAATTAACTGAGAGAGAAAGTACGCAGGGCATTCTACACCATTAAAAAACAAATTCAAATACCAATTAAAAATTGGCTAAAACTAATTGAATGTGTCATTTAACCAATTGCACTTTATGGCAGCGAGGTGTGGGGTCTTGTAAAACAAGATTTCACCCACCCACTGGGACAAACACCCCATTGAAACCCTGTTCTGTAAGATTCTCCCACATGTCCAGAGGAAAACAAACAAACAATGCATGCAGGGCAGAATTAGACCAATATCCACTAATAATAAAAACTCAAAAAAGAGCAAATACGTTTTGGAAACATCTAAAATACAGTGACCCCCTTTCATATCACTATCAAGCCCTGCAAAGTCAAGAGCTGAGCAAAGAAAATAGTCCCCTCATCCAGCTTAGCTGGTCCTGGGGATGACTTCACAAACCTGTTCGACTAACACACTGAAGCCTCAGGACCAGAACATCCAATCAATCAGAATAAACCAAATTACAACACAGACAAAATAAAACTACATTACTGGCCCTAAATCGACAGTACACCGTGGCAAATTATTTGACCATGGTTACTAATCAAAACCTTAGAAAAACCTTGACATGGTACAGTGAGCACAGCCTTACCATTGAGAAGGGTAGACACAGGAAAAACCTGGCTCCCTGTAGAGGAAAGGCTATGCAACCACTGCACCACAGCAGAACCAGAGACAGAGCTGCATTTCCTGACAAAATGTAAAAAATATAAAACAATTAGAGTGTCACTTCCCCAAGTTTGAAACCCTTATTCAAGGTTTCAAAGAACTCTCTGATGAGAATAGACTGCCCATCCTGTTGGGGGAGGACGCAGAGAGCTGTGGGTTGGCATCGCATGACTTTGCTGCCTGCCATAAAATGAGGGACAGTGTCTGAGAGACCAAACAACGTCCACATGTCCTTTATGCCATTGTTAAATTCATGGTTATTTTGACCCTTGATTATTGTTGTTACTGTTGTCCCATTGACAATATTGATTATTATTTTAATTATGTTAATATTGTAAATCTCCAAAGTAAGCTTTGGCAATATGTACATTGTTACGTCATGCCAATAAAGCAAATATAATTGAATTGAATAGAATTTAAAGAGAGAGAGAAAGTCTGCATCTCTAGGCAGGGAGCCTGGTCTGTGCCTGTTGCTCTGCCTCTTCATCTGCTGTTGAGATGATCAAGTGGGATAGAGAAGGTAGAGATAGGCAGAGAGACAGTGCGACAGAGAAACAGAGAGAAAGGGAGAGATAGAGAGAGCGAGTGTGAGAAAAAGCGCGAGAGAGAGAGAGAACGAGAGAGAGCGTGAGTTTGCCCATGCCAACCACTGTGTAACCAAGGAGCCAGTGTGTGTGTGCTGTCAGCTAGCATCAGTGTAAAAAGATGGAAAGAAAGAGAGGTGGATGGATGGATGGATGGATGGATGGATGGATGGATGGATGGATGGATGGATGGATAGATAGATAGATGGAAGTGGGTGTATGCTACCATGGCAATGTGGATATCTCCAAACCTGGGTGCCGTTAAGAGATTTGTATTCCCCAAAAGAGCACACACACGCACATAAACACAAACAAAATCCCAAAGTCTTTTGTTTTCAATCCTTTCTTGCCCTTGTCTTTCTCGCCGTTCTTTTAGCTCAGTAAGACATGAATCTAGCCATCCATCCAGCCATTTGGGTCTTGGCCAGGCAGGGACTCTCCATCAGTTTAGTTTGCACAGACACACAAGCTTCATATTTGATCAGTTTCCCTTCTACAAAGCGAAGGGGAAAGACTTCCATTACTTCGTGGCTTTTTGTGAAGCTCACTGCCAGATAACGATGTTAACTTGATTCCCCCGGCTTTGACATACACAATAAAAAGACAGGCAGAGACACGCTCGGTTGGTGCGTGTGTGCTCGCATACGTTCGTGCATGTGTGTGTGTGTCAGTGTGTGCATGCATGTGGGTTTGACCTTGTGCTGTGCTGTTGCTTATGTAATCCACAGGAAGATACCTAATCAAACCAAATGTTATTGGTCGCATACACCTATTTTGTAGGTGTTATTCCAGGTGTAGCGAAACGCTTGTGTTCCTAGCTCCAACAGTGCAGTAATATCTAACAATACACAACTAGGGCTGTGGGCGGTCACGAAATTTCATCAGCCGGTGATTGTCAAGCAAATAACTGTCGGTCTCACGGTAAATGACCGTTAATGAATATAAACACATTTAGCATCTCCTGGCTTCCGCACATAGCCTACAAGACACTGATGCTGACCTTTGGAACATCTACATTTAAAAAAGATTAATAAATCCATCATTTATTAAAGACAGGTCAAAAGATGCGTGATATGAAGAAAACGTAGTCTATTTCAGAAGAAAAAGAATAGCATTCTCTGAGTTGTCCTTATGTTAGGTCCTGATCTGGCTATGCTAAATGGCTGTGGGCTACACTAGTTCATTTAGCGGACAAGATTTGCTTAGAATTGCGTGGCATTATTTTATAATATGAAGAATACAATTGAACAAAGCTGAATAAAATAGAATAAAATCTCCAAACGATTTGAGGGAGTGCGCACCTGCGGCTATTCTATGTTGAGGAGGTTAACAAAGAAATATGTATTCCTAGAGCTATTAATGTAACTTTAGTTGTTCTACAAACGTTGCGGTGTATGTTTAGATTTTTAATGGCTGCATGCTGCGACTTTAATGACGATTTGAAAACATCGCTTAAAATGCATGAGCTCTGCTTTGGTTTTTTTTGCACAGGCTGTACACACTACATCAGTCACTCATTCACAATTTGAAAAGCACTTGATAATGCTTAGAATTTCACGGTGGCATCCCCTTTGTGTGGCCGTAATGCAACCTAAAATAAATCCATGCCTTTTGCGGCCAGAGGCCGTTGTGCCCTTCTCCCTGAGTGCTGCGCGCTCCTTCACATTGAGTCTTTCTCACAGGCTACAAGTGAAGACAGACACATCGGGACGCAGCTGCGCGCGCCCTTATCCAATTCCGAGGTACATATTGAAGATATTGTAAGAACTGTCCACATTTACTTTTCGTCAGCCAACAAGATGAGAAGGCCTAACGAACAGCAAAAGCACTAGTCTATGTCAAGCTACTATCCCCCGTAGTACAAAGGTCGACCTATTCTATTCTGTGCGATAAATTAAATATTCCAAACATAGTCTGGGACAATTGTGGGATGCGATAGATCCCAAATGAATTCAACCACTAGCATCAAAACATTTTTTTACGCAATGTGGCTGATGCAACAAATCAGAGCGTTTAGCTTAAAATGTTGATAAACTATTAAGCTATTTCTTCACATTATAAGCGCAGCAATGCGCACATGGTATAGTAGGTTATAAGCGCAAATGTTCCATTAGAGGAAAACACCATTATCAAAAGTGACCGCAAATGCAATTATGCATTTAATGCTTTTGTTATAAAGGTGCATTTTTATGGTGAAAATGATCTTCCCCAAACTTGAAACTAAGGCCCTGCTTATGCTCTACACCCCTTGTAAAGTGGATTAATGTGCTTAATTTTAAGAAGTGATTTGCCAGTTTAGTTGCGATACAAATCTTATTTAAACATAGAGGCCTATGGGCTAGGCTACATGAGTTGTGCGAATATGATTTGAAAAAGTCGCAAATAAAAGGCATTATTTCTTATGCTGGGCATCGTTCACAAGTGGTAACATATAATTCACAAGTGATAGGCTAATATTGCCACCCATCAGACTATTCTTGATTTAATCTTGTCTTTACATATACTAAATAATATATGTGTGAAATTTGTTTTGATTTAGAATGGACCATTATCATGCACCTGTATCAAAACAGGGGCAGCGGGAAGAAATACATGTCATTGTCACGCCCTGACCATAGAGAGCCCTTGGTTCTCTATGGTGTAGTAGGTCAGGGGGTGATCTAGTATATCTATTTCTATGTTGGTGCTATTGTGGTTCCCAATTAGAGGCAGCTGTTTATCGTTGCCTCTGATTGGGGATCATATTTAGGTAGCTATTTCCCCACCTGTGTTTTGTGAGATATTGATTGTTTGTTATTGTTTTTGAGAGAGTGCATGTAGCACCTCAGTACTGCACAGTTGTTTTTTTGTTTCTTGGTTTGTTTTAAGTTTCACGAAAAGAAAGATGCGCCTTGGTCCCGTTCTTACGACAACCGTGACAGTCATCTATGCACTTAAATAGCGTGGTTTATTTTCATGCCAGCCAGGTAGACTACGCTCCTGTTGTAAATATAAGCAATGTGCTTAATATTAGGAAAATTGAGAAATAAATATAGAGGCCATCACTCTGTTTTCTCGTTCAGTTGCGTAGCCTATTAAAATGTTGGGCAACATGAGCTCATGGGCTCTGATGAAGTGTTTGATTGGATTTTCGAACACATTTGCATTGATGCCAGAGTGATTAGAGGGACAATAGATTGCTGAGTACCAGGCAGTTAGCAAGTTTGGTAGGCTACTAATGACCATCATCAGCTCTGTAATTACCGTGACTAAACGGTCACGTGGAATTTGACTGCCTTCGTGACTCATGAGCGCCGGTGTGGTGGTAATATGGTCACCGCAAAACAGCCCGATACACAACAATACACACAAATCTAAAAAGTAATAGAATGGAATGAAGAAATATAGAAATATATATATAAAAATATGTGATGGGATTTGTAGACAATATGGAGAGTGTATGGATAGAATATGTAGTATATCTGAAGAATAGGATATGTACAGCAATAGTTAAATAGCATGGACTTGACTAGAGTACAGTATATACATATGAAGTGGGTAAAACAGTATGTAAACAGTATTCCATGACCATGTACATAGGGCAGCAGCCTCTGTAAGTTGCATGGTAGAGTAACCAGGTGGTAGCTGTCTTGTGACAGTGACTTAAGTTCAGGGCAGGGTACTGGGTGGGGGCCGTCTAGTGGTGACTATTTAACGGTCTGATGGCCTTGAGATAGAAGCTGTTTTTCAGTCTCTCGGTCCCAGCTTTGATGCACCTCTACTGACCTTGCCTTCTGGATGGTAGCTGGGTGAACAGGCCATGGCTCGGCTGGGTGAGGTCCTTGAAGATCGTCTTGGCCTTCCTGTGACACCAGATGCTGTAGATGTCCTGGAGGGCAGGCAGTTTGCCCCCGGTGATGTGTTGGGTAGACCGCACCACCCTTCGGAGAGCCCTGCGGTCACGGACGGTGCAGTTGCCGTACCAGGCGGTGATACAGCCCGACAGGATGCTCTCAATGGTGCATCTGTAAAAGTTTGTGAGGGTCTTATGGGCCAAGCCAAATTTGTTCAGCCTTCCTGAGGTTGAAGAGGCGCTGTTGCCCCTTCTTCACCACACTGTCTGTGTGAGTGGACCATTTCAGATTGTCAGTGACGTGTAGGCCGAGGAACTTGAAGCTTTTCACCTTCTTCACTGCGGCCCCGTCGATGTGGATGGGGTCGTGATCCTTCAGCTGTCTCCTGAAGTCCACGATCAGCTGTTTTGTGTTGTTGAGGGAGAGGTTATTTTCCTGGCACCACTCCGCCAGGGCCCTCATCTCCTCCCTGTAGGCTGTCTCGTCGTTGTTGGTAATCAGGCCTACCACTGTTATGTCGTCTCTTTCCTTATCCTATAGGTACTGCATTTGCTGTGCAGGAAAATTTGCAGCACCAAATGAGTGATCAAATTAAGATCCTACATCTGAGGCACTTTCTCAGACATGTTACATTGTGTTGACTGTGTGTTATGTCAAGTGTTTTCATTCTGTAAAGCCAGTTAATAATATTGGTTAGTAAAACACATGTGCAGAAGGATTAGTGTATATACCACGAGCTCAGTCCCTGTCAGCTTATCAACAGCTGCCGTTTGTCTGAAAAACACAAATACACACACACACACACACACACACACACACACACACACACACACACACACACACACACACACACACACACACACACACACACACACACACACACACACAGAGAGAGACATACACACACACAGTCTACTTCCCATTGAATGTGGGCCAAACTCCTGATTATAGTCACCCTGCTCAGCTCTGCTGTCTGAAAATAGCCCAGCGGCAGGATGGGAGGAAAATGGCCGACGTTTTGTATTGGGGATTTATTTGACTAATTAAATAAATCCGAGGGAGGACAGGACAGGAAAGGACAGCGGCTTTGACTTTGACATTGAAAAGTAATACTAATACTCCTGTTTGTTTTGACGAGAATAACAAAAGCCTCCTACTTTAAGTCCCGTAGAGATGAAAACACTGGAAAAAAGAGAGGGAAAGACACTGCGGGAAAAAGAGGGAGAAAAGGGGAAGCTGAAGAGTGATAGTGAGGGTTCAAGCACTTTGCGAGATGCCCAAACGGTTACTGAACGTGGGCTGGGCCAGAGGAGTGTGTGTGTGGGGAGGGGGAAGGCACCTGTTTGTGAAGCTATTGTCTCTATTTCAAGCTGTTTTCCATTGATTCTGAGTCAGCCGTAACGTGTTGCGAAACAAATGATAACGGGCTATTTACTGCAAGACCTGATCCCAGTTCAGCAGACGTCAAGGTTTCAGGTGTCAGCTGGTGGTTATGTAATGACATCCTGTATGTTCTATACCCAACAGATCCAGGGTTGCTTTTGATTCTCGGCTCCTAATGGGTAACCTGATCCTATAGGACATCTGTATGGTTAGGGGAAAGTGGGTGTGGTTCCTTGACAATTTATTCTTAAAACGAGAGGCCGCCAGGATCTTCAATTGAAAGACTCTTGCTCCCTTCGGTCTCAACGTCGAGTTTGATCTGAAGCCATTCTTGTGATTTTTGTTGTGTTTTTGCTACCCATTTAAAATAATGTGGGTAGGCCTATGTAGCCAAATTGTATCTATGATCGTATGGTATCCATTCATGCTTTTTTATATCTTCTATTTATTTGTAAATCAACCAATGAAGTCAAGCCAGGATTGCAGACACCTGTGTGTGTGTCCTTTCAAACTATATAAACTAGTGACTAGTGTTTGTCGTGATACCTTAATGAAGACAGTTTGGCTGTTGAATCGTCGGTTATAAAATGATTGCGTCTGAGCTCCTAGTGTGCTGCTCTCCTTTTTTTTATGAGGCAAGTCGGCAACTACAGCCAGGAGTGTTACATTGCCTGACTTTTCTTTCAGATGGGAAGGAGGGAAGAAAGGAGGGATAGGGGAAGGAGGGGGGGAGAGGGAAAGGAGTGCATCTTTTCAGAAGATAAGGGGGAGGAGGGAAAAGGAGGAGTGTGTCTGAGTCACCTACAGTTACAGACATCCTCGGAAAAGAGAGGGAGAGACCAAAAGAGAGGAGAGGAGAGCAGTAGGCTTGGGCGGTATACCGTATACACGATATATCGGGGTATTTGGAAAATACCATCAATACCGTTGAAACTATTCCTTTGAAGTTTTTTAATCAAATCAAATATTTGTCGCTACTTTTGAAGTTATTACCTGCAGTCAACTTGTGCAATACGTTAGGATATAAAGCAGATTGTGTTCTTCAGTTTTATTTTACGTTATGAAGCTTACCGTAGTTCCCCGGTAAGAGCCAGTCACATGTTTGTTTGTAAGTAGCACAATGGGAGAAAGCGGGAGCTGGTGAGTCCACAGCGTTCTATATCTATCAGAGTCTCTGTTGTGCGGTGCACATAAGGTGATGAAGCTCCACTTGTATGCAATTCACTACTGAATATTTGCCATCAGACATCTTATAATTGCTTTCTGCCAGGAGTCACAGAGCTCTGGGTGAGTTATCTGTACAGCCGCCATTTTTTCCCCTCTGCTTCCAACTAGCGTTATTTTTTTCTTCTCCCCTCTGCTCCGTGTACACATAGTGCTCTTCCTTCAGAAAAGCATGCATCACATCTTTGTTAATTTTTCGTAATTTCTCTCGTTCACTTTCACTTGTAAATGTCCACGCTCACCAACAATGATATTCGGTAGCTACTTGCTATGCTTGTATAACTTTATGAGCTGGATTTGCCTGTCTTTGCAATTAGTTTATGTTTATTTTCGCTGGATAGGATTTAGGTAACGGTGATGTTGCTATTAGTTTGTGTTCTGGTAATAGAGGCTTTTCTTGTGTTTTTAGCTCCCCCTTGTGTGCTATGCCGGTAATACCGTAAATCCTGGGATATGGAAAAGGACGGTAGGACGATATGACAATCTGGATACTGCCCAAGCCTAGAAAGGAGGCAGTTATCATTCAAGTCATGGCAGTCACTCTTATCCATTGGCTTAAAGGGGATAGTGTCACTCAGATCTGATGATGTCAATGTGGGGAAAGATAGGTGACCTCACCTTATCTTCCTTTCTTTGTGGTATATATTTATACTATAATAGCGGTATTTGAGCCACTGACCACCCCTCTCGTGCCCTTCTAGTTCATCTACGTCTATATTATAATAGCTTAAACCCACACTTAGCGTTACAGTTCGTGTGTAAATAAGTAGCATGTTGCAGAGATAAACAATCAATTAGAGAATGACTTCACTCCCAAGCAGCATCACTGTGTGATTCTACACTTTACAGCATGATGTGTGTGTGTGTGTGTGTGTGTGTGTGTGTGTGTGTGTGTGTGTGTGTGTGTGTGTGTGTGTGTGTGTGTGTGTGTGTGTGTGTGTGTGTGTGTGTGTGTGTGTGTGTGTGTGTGTGTGTGTGTGTGTGTGTGTGTGTGTGTGTACACTTCACTATTTTCCATTAGCGGAATCAGCAGCAATGAGGAGGAGGAAGCAATATGATTCAGAGAAAATTAAACTCAATCAATCATCCAATCCTCATCTCCTGTGTTTGTGTGTGAACTGGCTTCCTGGAGGACATTACCAGAGGACATTACCAGTGGCAATTTTGCCTATTACGGGGCACTTGGTCTAGCGAAGATACAGCGCCCTATGGGGTGTCAATGTAACAGTAATGGCCATGTTGTACACTCTCATACTAAACCAACCAATGGAGAGAAGTAAAGGGATACTTCAGGATTTTGGCAATGAATCCCTTTATCTACTTCCCCAGAGTCAGATGAACGCGTGGATAAAATGTTTATGTCTCTGCATGCAGTTTGAAGGAAGTTGCTAAGTAGCGGTAGCGCAGTGACTCAAAGTCTATGGTAACTGCAAGCATTGGCTTGCAAAACTACTTATAACCAGTCCATCATACTGGATGCAGATACATAAAAATGGCATCCATGAGTTCATCTGACTCTGGGGAAGTAGATAAAGGGATTCATTGCCAAAATCCTAAAGTATCCCTTTAATATGTTTTGGCATGGAATTCATCTTTTGGACATAATTGTAGCATGTTACAAATGGTACCTCATATGATGCAAGAGCTAGACAGTGTTTTAGTGACTGTTTGAGTTGTCGTGCACAACCATTCGACGTGGACAGGGTCAACACACACACACACACACACACAGCATTGTTCTAGTCGAAGTGTTCTTCATTTTTTTCATTAAGCATTCGTGCGTAACTGTGTGAGTGGATTTGTGCACCTGTTTGCATATTGCAGTGTGTGTATTTGAATGTGTAGGAGGCTGCAATATTGGTTGTGTGTTAGGCTGTTGACAGCAGTGTGAACGTTATGTGATTGTTTTTCACCCTGTGAGAAGTTGTCAGCCAAGCAATAGCTCTCTCTCTCTCTCTCTCTCTCTCTCTCTCTCTCTCTCTCTCTCTCTCTCTCTCTCTCTCTCTCTCTCTCTCTCTCTCTCTCTCTCTCTCTCTCTCTCGACATGGGAAACATTATTAACATTGCCAAAGCAAGTGAAGTAGATGATAAACAAAAGTGAAATAAACAATACAAACATTGTTTGCAATGTTTACAAATACAGTGAACATTACAATAAAAAAACATGAGCTGGCGCACACCCAGAAAAATAATTTTGTGTGGAGGTGCTGACTAACGGCGAATAAACTATAAACAATTAAAAATAAAGAGAGTCACACACTCCATATATCAACTCCCAGTCATTTACTGGGTAAATCACCAACGTTTCAGCATCACTGTGCCTTCTTCAGGGTAATGTCATGAATACTTGAACCAGGTTATGTTGACACACAATGCAATTAGTGCAACCAATGACAGTAGTGAGGGGTGTGTCATAATGATGAAGTTAATTTCAATGAATTGAGTGAAACTGTTAAAAAAAACAATTGTTTATGGCATATTAAATATATTAGGCTATTGTTATCATATGGAAACGTAATTTAATATTGTACATAATATTAGCATCGACATACATTATTGTTTAATTAAATTTCACATATTTAATTGTTTCCTATTTCATTTATATTTGTGACATGTGATCTTTTGGTTCAACCTTAATGCATAATAAGCATCATCAACAGGGGGAACATATTAGGTGTACGTTAATAAGCTGTAGAAAGAATATATACATTTATTAAAAAAGTTCATAAAAGAGAGAATTGTACAAAAGAAAGGCCTGAGATCAAAGTCAATATTCAGACCACTAGGGGTCAATGTTTTTAGATCGGATATCCAGTAAGCCTCCCTTTGTAGTAGTAGGATCTCGATGTTACCTCCTCTCCTTGGTAGAGCAACATGCTCAATGCCTTGTGTATTTGAGGGAGGAAATTGGATAGTTAGCTTCAACAAAGGGAGCTGCTACTCGATAGTCAGTGTTCTTACACCTGATTGAGCTGCCGTGTTCAGCTATGCGTTGTTCTAATTGTCTTTTCGTTTGTCCTACGTAGGCTTTTCCACATGAACAGGTGATGAGATAGAGTACTCCCTTGGTCTTGCATGAGATGTGTCTGAAGAAGGATGTTTTTATAGTGCTATTGCACTTTGCGAATGAGACACATTTGTAGTTCCCATTTGGAAAGGGAAAGGGGGGGGGGATACCTAGTCAATTGTACATCTGAATGCGTTCAACTGAAACGGCTCTTCCGCATTTAACCCAATGGGTGTCAAGAGTGTCTGAGTGCAAAGGACGGTTGCGTTGTTTTTCTTCGATTGAGTTTGAAGTAATTCCTCTCTTGATTTGTTTGATATTTACATCATTGCAGCTTCAAGAGTTTTGTCCTTGTAGCCTCTAAAAATTTTTTTTGCATTACTGTCAAAATCTGTCTGGTGGTGTCCACAGATTCGTTTAACCCTGCATAACTGGCTGTATGGTAGACCATTCTTGAGGGGAAGGGGATGCATGCTATCCGCACATAGCAAAGTATTGCGGTCTGTGGGCTTTGTGTATAAATCTATGTGTAATGCATCGTTCTCTTTGATCATCCATAAGTCCAGGTAGTTTATTTTTCTCTCATCAGTCTGCATGGCGAGTTTGAGTTATTCAGAGCTCCCGTTTAGTCGAGTTTGGAATTCATTTAGTTCCTGTTGACTTCCTTCCCAGAGCACAAAGACATCGTCTATGTATCTCTTCCATAGGAGGATTTTAGAAAGTAGGGGGTGTGTCTCTGTTTTGTAAATGAGTGCTTCCTAAAATTGGCCCACATACAGGCCTGCGTAGTTGGGTGAAAGTAAACATTACACCCACAAAAGTTCCAAAAGAATAAAGACATTTCAAATGTCATATTATGTGTGAATGGTTAAAGTACAAAAGGGAAAATAAATAAACATAAATATGGGTTGTATTTACAATGATGTTTGTTCTTCGCTGGTTTCCCTTTTCTTGTGGCAACAGGTCACAAATCTTGCTGCTGATATGGGATTGTTTTCGAATTCTTTGTGGGTCTGTATAATCTGAGGGAAATATGTGTCTCTAATATGGTCATACATTTGGCAGGAGGTTAGGAAGTACAGCTCAGTTTCCACCTCATTTTGCGGGCAGTGTGCACATAGCCTGTCTGCCTATGGCGGCCTTTCTCAATAGCAAGTCTATGCTCACTGAGGCTGTACATAGTCAAAGCTTTCCTTAAGTTTGGGTCAGTCACAGTGGAAAGATAATCTGTTTAGGGCCAAATGGCATTCTAGTTCGCTCTGTTTTTTTGTTAATACTTCCCAATGTGTCAAGTAATTATGTTTTTGTTTTCTCATGATTTGGTTGGGTCTAATTGTGTTGCTGTCCTGGGGCTCTGTTTGTGTTTGTGAACAGAGCCCCAGGACCAGCTGTAGTTCATTCAATGTAATTGGAGAATCCAGTGGGTTCTGGTAGTCTTTAATAGTTGATTCTAAGATTTGTATTTGATCATGTATATGTTTTTGCTGTTTGTTCCATACATCTCCATTTTGGATAGAAAACTCTTTGTGTTGTCGTTTGTTTAGTGTTTTCCAATTTTCCCAGAAGTGGCTTTAGGGTCAATGGATTCTTCAATTATATTCAGCTGATTTCTGATGAGTTGTTCCTTCTTTTTCTGTAGTGTATTTCTGTATTGTTTTAGTGATTCACCATAGTGAAGGCGTAGGCTCAGGTTTTCTGGGTCTCTATGTGTTTGGTTGGATAGGTTTCTCAATTTCTTTCTTAGGTTTTTGCATTCTTCATCAAACCATTTGTCATTGTTGTTCATTTTCTTCGGTTTTCTGCTTGACATTTTTAGATTTGATAGGGAAGCTGAGAGGTCAAATATACTGTTTAGGTTTTCTACTGCCAAATTTACACCTTCACTATTACAGTGAAACATTTTGTCCGGGAAGTTGTCTAAAAGGGATTGAAATTGTTTTTTGCCTAATTGTTTTTTGGTACGTTTCCACACTACTTTCCTTCCATCTATAGCATTTCTTAATATTATTCAGTTCCTTCTTCCATGGTGTTATCTGGAGATGGGCAATTAAAGAGTGGTAGGGGGCAAGGGACCAGGATCTGAGAGAGAGAGATAACAGTCTTAGTAGAGAGAAAGGAGAAAGTTGATAAAGGCTTCCACGTGCTTCCCAGCCAAAAAAGACTTTGCGCATACAGTGCATTCGGAAAGTATTCAGACCCCTTGACTTTTATGTTACGTTACAGCCTTATTCTAAAATGGCACCCAAATGGCGAAGGTTCTCCTTCCAGCAGGACAACGACCATAAGCACACAGCCAAGACAATGCAGGAGGGGCTTCGGGACAAGTCTCTGAATGTCCTTGAGTGGCCCAGCCAGAGCCCGGACTTGAACCCGATCAAACATCTCTGGAGAGACCTGAAAAGAGCTGTGCAGCGACCCTCCCCATCCAACCTGACAGAGCTTGAGAGGATCTGCAGAGAAGAATGGGAGAAACTCCCCAAATACAGTTGTGCCAAGCTTGTAGCGTCATACCCAAGAACACTCAAGGATGCAATCGCTGCCAAAAGGGATTCAACAAAGTACTGAGTAAAGGGTTTGAATGCTTATGTAAATGTTGTGCATTGTTATTATGGGGTATTGTGTGTAGATTGATGAGAAAAAAAATAACAATTTAATCAATTTTAGAATAAAGCTGTAACGTAAACATAATGTGGAAAAATTGAAAGGGTCTGAAAACTTTCCGAATGCACTGTTTGTTTCCAATGCCAATAAAGTCCCTTTGAATTTATTTGAGAGGGTGTGGAGGGAGAAAGAGAGGGAGGAGAGGGAGAGGGAAACAGAAGAGGTGTTGGAAGAGCGGGTAGGTGATGAAAGGAATGAAAGAACAAGCTGTTTTCTCCTTTAACAC